>NW_008795490.1:5257641-5258195 GCF_000699145.1 Aptenodytes forsteri
CCCCCCCGCCTTTTAGTGGCCCTTGTTTAGTTCCTCGCAGTGGCTTAAAGAGCAGCGAAACCTGGAGGCGGCCCAAATACAGAAACTTGGAAACTCGTGGGGAGAAGCCCGCTCCTCACCCCAGCCTCGCCCCTGCCTGCGGGGCTGAGCGCAGTTGGGAGGCCGGGGGTCTGTGGCCTTGGGGGCTTCTTTTTTCTTCCTTTTTGTAGGTCGTGTGTTAAAGGGATAAGGCACCAAAGATACCGATCTTTTTCTGAGAGAACCTGGGAGAAACACGGGGGGGGGGGGAAGTTTCTGCTGACCTCGGAGAAAGCTTAAAATAAAACGTTGCATTAAAATTTACTGTAAGGCAAGGAGCGTTGTTTATCATGCCCTCGCCGGCTGTAACTCCACCCTCAACTGCTTTTTCTCCGTTTCCATCTCCTTCTCTTCTCCCGTCCTCTTTCCCCACGCTGGCTCGCTCTCTTTAATATAACTTTCAGGCTGGATGAGTTGCAACTCGTTCTGCGTAATTAAAATGAGTGGATGATGGTTGAAAAGGGATGGAAAATAAG
>NW_008795490.1:5258413-5259305 GCF_000699145.1 Aptenodytes forsteri
ACTGACGAGGCTCGCAAACGCCACCCCCCCCACCCCCCCGACCCAGTGTTGTTTACTTCCTTCTCTTAACAATGGCTTTACAGAATTGTTTTACATTATTTTGGTACTTCCTGCAAATCTGCCCGTGATGGCTTACTCGGAAAAATGTTTCTTCCCTTTAACAAAATCCGGCATATCCCGAACAGTACGAGTTATATACGGAAAGACCTAACCTAGTTCAGTGCTTATTTTTATTTGATGAGCTGGCCCAACTGACTTTTTTTTTTTAAAATGTACTTTTCTAGGGTATGGTTTTAGGGGCAGAGCTACAGTTGTTCCTGTAGCTGCAGCAGCCGGTAATCTGTGATCTGCAACTTGGGTTGCTTTTCACTCAGCATATAATTCTGTTTATATTAATAAAAGGCAGCTGAGTATGTGAGCACATAACTGTCGGGGTTATCTCCAATGCACAGGACCAGCTCACTGTAGAGAACCAGGCAAGTAAAGAAGAGGATGTACCTGTGCAGGCATACACATGTACCTTTGTTGCTTTGGTGGGGAGAGACTGAACCAGGTTATCAATTAATGTAACAACATTTGAAAAGACAAAAGTTGCGTGTTTAAAACTTCAAATGCATGTTATGCATCTAATTAGACTTGAAGCTAGGGCCAGTGTTTTTTAAGCTTGTTTATTTTTATGGTAAGTAAAAGTGAAGGATTTTATCACTTTGACAGAATGATTTGGTAGATGTTCAAGCAGTTCTTGATTTCAGGAAGCCATTGCTTGCTAGCACGGAAACAAGTTTTCGAGTTGAGCTCTACCAAATATATATTTTTTTTTTCCTTTCAGAAAAGACAGACACAAACTAAACTAAACTAAAAAAAAAAAACCAAACCACCACAAAACAGCCAA
>NW_008795490.1:5259741-5358202 GCF_000699145.1 Aptenodytes forsteri
AGTAGGCTTCCTCCCCCCCCCCCCCCCCCCATGAGTAGGAGGGACAGAAGTTGTGACAGGGCAGGTACTGATTAGTTGCTGTCAGTCTGCACAGATTAACACCTATTTTTAGGTTTTTGAACCTCTTGAGTAATACTAGTTAAATTGGCACAGGTTAATAAGTAGGGGTCCACAGAGCCTCTTAGCTGCTCACTGTGAAATTTGAATTAAAGAGACAGTCTCACTTTGTCAAAACGATGAAAAAGGTTGATATACCAAACATTTGCTGCACGTCCCTGTTTGTGTGCGTGTGTGTACGCACACAGAACATACATGGGTCTGGAAAACAAAATTGGAAATCAGTTACGTTGGGCGTGTTAACACAAACACATGCAAAGTTAGAGGATCTTTGCAGAATAGATCAGCAGTGAAATAGGCTCTGAAAGGAAACATTTTCCCTCTTCATTTTTCATATAAATGTGGCATTTAAAAATAAAACTTAATCTTTGTTTTTTCATGTGTTTTCTCCCTGTCCTCCCCCCATTATATCATTACACTGTTACACTGACACCCACTGGTAAAAGTTGATCTGAGATCATGATTGTAAATTGAGCTTCTTGATGAAGGGACAGCTATTAGTCAGGACTAAAAAAATAAAATAAGGACTGAAGAATAGCTTCTTCCCCTTCCTCCTTCTGAAAATAAGCCTTGCAATGTTCTTAATTTTTATTTTATTAGAAGCTGGTGTGTGGATGCTCCAGACATAAGAAGGGAGGCCACAGTGTTTTTCTCTAAAAATGTAACAATGTAGAAATAACTGCATTAGAAGCAGTCTGTTTCTAGACTTCTATATGTTTGGGGACAGATAACAGGCTGACACAGAGGAGAACAGGAGAAAGTAATTGGTATGTTAGTAACTGCTGTGTTTAATGCTGTTTCCCAGGTAAAACAACTTGAAGAAAACCAGAAATAATGGTCATGCTAGAAATATATTTGTGTGGGCACTGACCTGATTGTATCAAAGCAGAGATGAATGCCAGCGCTGTGCAAGTCTTATTTAGTCTGTTTACCATTTAATTCAAAGTTGTCAGTGGTCTTTGAAAGCCACTTGTGTTGGAGAAACAAGGCTCATTTTATTGAAATCTACCACGGCACCAAAATCTGGTTTGCGAGAGTGTCGTTCCACAGCCCTGCCTAGCACAAGAACAATACCACGCAATTACGCTGTTTCAGGCGCTGAAATAGGCTTTCTTCCAAAACACCCTCCCCTTATATTATTAGACGTGTTCCTATTAATGAAATGATTGATTGAAAATCTTCCTGTGTTTATGTTGTTTGGGCAGCAGTAGCTTGGATTTCCCCTGTCTAGACTAAAATTGTAGCCAGTGGAGATGCACGGGACAGCTGTTTGTAAACTCAGAGTGAGACATAACAAATGAGCTGCAGCAAAACCTGTCCATGACTGGCTTCCTTATAAATACAGCAATATATCCTTTGTTTGAAGGGAGAAGGGGAACCTTAGTGGAAATAAACACAGAAACAAAATGGACTCCATTAAACAGAAAAGTGTTCAAAAGACCTGCCAGGGCTGCGCGGTTCAGAAATTAAAATTCTAGCCTTTCACCTTTGAGATTGTAGTTCAAGTCTTTCTTTACATTCTGAGTAAAATGAGCTTAAAAGAGTATAAAAAGCAGTCTCCGGGGTTGCCAGCTTACTGTTACAATCGGTGCAGATACCGTAATTGGAAAACAGGGTGAGTGCTGGGGTTTAGTTCTTCAGGAAAAGTTACAAGAAAAATCTTTACTCAGGTACTTGCTCTATCCTCTTTTAGGCTAACCCATGCAATATATATGTGCGTAAAGAAGAAATCTTTACAGAAATGGTCATTGAAGTTGAGGATTTATACAAGGTTCTCGTGCCTGAACATGTACTGCTGCACTGAGTATTACCTTATACGCACAGCATCGTACAGAAATGCTAAGTTTAGAAAACTGCACAAGGCTCTTAGCAATTGATTTGTTTTGCAGTTTTACTTCGAGTAATAATAAAAGCATGGATAGGGGGCTTACTTTGAAATTGAGACAGGCTGGAAAAAAATGCTAGCTTGTATCCTGTAATTATCCAGAAGCACCCTTGTAGACCCAGAATAAAACTCACAGAACAGGCATAAAGCACAACAAAGAATCAGTTTGTGAGGAGGTGGCATGTCAATAGCCTGCCACATCCTTTCTCCTTTCCTCTTGCCCCGAGTGTCCTTGTTCAGTTTGCATGAAGAAACTGCAGCAAACAAATAAGAAGAAAAGTGTGTGTGGGGAGAACGTTTATAGTTCATATTGCAATATTCAAATAAAATACTAAAAATGCTATAAACAGTTTTATAGTCATTGTTTATGGACTCTAGAGTTTTTAATATTCTAACATGTAATTGAATTCTGAAGCCAAGATTCTGCAACTAATCAGGCTTTTATAAGTGAGTTGCTATTTGCTTGAAGTAACTTTGAGAAGAATTTGGACTTAGAATTTTTTCTTTTGTTTATGGGTATGGCAAAAAAGTGAAATGCTGAGGCGGTCTGCAGAATCGTACGTTGTGCACTTGCTTGGGTGAGCAAAAGCCCCAATTTGTGTAAGTAGTGCAAGCATTTGAGGAAACCTAATTGCTTGATTCCTGTATGCAAATTTGGGCTTTGTGCATGTGAATCATGGAATGTGTGTTTTTGGAGGGCTTGTGGACTTTCGGGGCTTGTTTTCATTTTTCTCTATTACAACATTAGTCTCTTCTATTACATTCATTATTCTCTATTACAACAGATAGAGAACTTGAGTAAAATGGAAAAAACCCACAATTTGTCAGTTTATCAAGGCTTTTATTATTATGCGCCTTACTTAGGACTGAAGTGACTCCAAGGAACATTTGTATTTTCAGCTGCCGCATTGAAAGGTTCGGTGTAAAGCCGGACTAGATTTGAGAACCAGTTTTTCCTTCAGTTCTGAGGAATTGTATTGCTGTTGTGAGCTGGAAGAGTGTGGAGGAGTTATGGCGCTGACTGGAGCACTTGTTCTTTCCCAGTAAACTCTTAAATCCTGATACCAGAAGGGTCAAAAACTGGCCAGCTGTGACATCTGAATAATTTTTAAAGCAGTTAATCCAGTCAGAGGATTTATCAATCTTTGTACCTCTTGGGGAGGCGATGGGGATGCAGCCTAAAATAATTCAAGAGAAAAGCCCAGGTCATTGGCAAAAATAATTTGGTTCAGCTGAGTCTTGTTCCACAGATTTACCTTATCAAGTTAAGGTATGAGAACCAGAACATTACCCAGGGGATTCCTCCTGTGTGACTATTTGGCAGGTGTGTTGATACTTTGTTGTGGAAACCATCCCTTCCAAACCTGTGCTCTGGATCTGACGATGCCCAGATGTTGTCAGTAGTAGCCACCCTCTATACATGGCATGATACTGGTACCGGGAGAAGGGGACGTCAGGAAAAGCTTTCTATCTAGTTGGGAAGGTAGGGACCAGGTTCTGAGAGCCTGTCACATCCCTGCTGGCAATTGTGTAGGCCATTTCCCCATGTAATTTACTGTTGCATGGACCACTGTGGTTCTGTTGTTGATTGTATCACGCTCCTATGGCAACAACATTAACTTAGCTGAGTATGCAATATCAGACGTGCATTTAGTGTGTTTTAATTATCTTCAGAGAAATATGTTTCAGCCTTTTTTTGCATAAAGTTGGAGGCTTTCCTTGCTTTTAATTGTTGCTCATCTCCTTTCTGATCTGTTCTGATTTTTTTTTTTCCCTTGAAAATGAAAAGGGTCATTTTGGGGTTAACAGGTTTTCTCAAAATCATGCTTTAGAAAGTCCCGATTCACCAGTCCTACAAGGGAAGGTGGAGAGGGGTAGCATAGGTATAATAAAGAATCGGTTTCTTCTCCTGACTCAGAACTAGGTTGAGAGTGAGTAGAATCATACACAATCTAGAAAAAAGTTAGTAAGAACATAAGCTGTATATAGAGTAGGTCCTCTGGTGACAAATTTTGCCTCGGTGTGACTTCTTTGCTTATTCGTGTTTTATTCTCAAGAAGTACCACTTTTTTCAGATAAAGCAAAAGGAAAAATGAAACAGTCCTTGTCGGGCAGGAGTTGAAAATACTGTGGAGATTGTGCTAAATTACAAAAAGGTGCTCAAAAAGGTGTTCTTTTCCTGTTATTTTTGAGATTCAGCTAGGTTGTGTAAGTTACCCATTCCATTATAAGTAGGAATAAAGAATGCAATTTACGGTTGGAATCGGTTTTGAGACACAGTAAAGGTTTTGAAGTTAAAACCATGTTTCTGAAACAGAGTGCTCCCTACATTGTGTGCCTCCTCGCCTAAAAAAGAAATCTTTTTAACCCACATACCCAAAATAATGTTGTCTAAGGTGCAGGAAGCTTTTTCTCCTGAGCACAATAGGAATATGTTGAATCTTTTGAAAACAGTTTCTGTTTTTCAAACACCTTTTCTTTTTCAGCATAGATAATTAACGCCTTCTTCACAGTGCTTGGTGCCCTTGATACATCTGTTACCTTTGACAGATCCTTTCTGTTTGCCACCTCTTCCTAACATGCTTCCAATATTTTCAGCACAAAATAGCTTGGTATCTTTGATCTTGATTGTGTACGGGCTCAATTAAATAAGAAAGCTGCTGACAGAATGGTGTAGAGTTGAAACTTGAAGCTTTGTTTCTTTAAAGATTTTGTCCTTGGTCACTTATCTTCAATTTTTGCTGCAAATTGTTCGACTTCTTTTAGGCAAGATTATTAAGTTGTTTAAGATGTGCAGTTTTAGCTAGGACTGTATTTGTTTTACTTTTATAGGTGGTATGTACAGGAATTATATAGAGAGGTAGGAAAAGGGGGCAGGGGAGTACTCTGCAGTTGCGGCCTCAAACAGCAAAACCTCTCCCCACTAGTGAGGGTGGCTTTAAAACATGCCTTTCTGGAACTTTCTGGAATATTTGAAAGCATTGTGGCACTGCAGCTATTCAGTACCACCCCCTAGTTGCTGGTGGGTGGCATCTTGTATCTACGCTAAGCAACCTGACTTTGTCTGAAAAGGGCTATTAGGGGGTGTTCAGGTGGCCCCTTGGGTTGCTGAGCTGTGGCAGTGGGAACCTCCAGCCCTACGAGTAGAGGGCAGCGATGTTTTAACCTTTTTTGGTGTTTTCTGTAGCAGGGTCCCTCTACAGCCTAACAGTGTGATCACGCACAAAGGCGGCTGCTGTAGAGACCCTTTGCAGCGGACTTTGGTAGACGAGGTTTTATGATTCCCAGTTTTGGAAGTGGGGAATGAAAATGAAATCACGGTGTTGGAACACGGGAGTACGAAATACAAATGGATTGGAAAAGATGCAGACACAATACCTAAATAAAAGGCTTACTGGTGGCAGTAATTGTTACTGCTTATGTCACATAGTATAATGACAGTTTTTCAGGATTTCCCATATATTAGAATACATGAGGATGAAAGGTTGGAATTTTGTTTTTATAATATCTACCACTGTTTTCTTAAGGGAAATTAAATAGCGACTGCTCTGAGATTTCACTCTAAGTACAACAATCATTTTGATCTCTACATTGTCAAACACATAAATATCAAAAGCTAATTTTCAGTGCAGTTACTCTGTTTCATGCAGCGTTCTGGTGTGAAAGAACTAATTGTATGTTACACGTCTTTGCATATATATATGAAAAACAGTACGATAGAAAAATACAAAAGAATTTGAACTGTGAATATACATTTACAGAGGGAAAACGTGTATGTGTGTATATTTAACTTCCTGTTTCATCTCCTAATGACAAGAGCGGATGAACGTGTTGCTGTCATGAATTTGCTGCTGATCAGCTGTTTATATGGTACCTACAGAGGAATAAGTTATCGTGGAGTTGTGATAGCTGTTTGAGGGATGGGAGCGTGCTCACAAATAGGTCTCATAGGTTCCCCTGCAGCGAGCGTGCACTGAGCAGACATGTACACAATCTCAAATGTCAATTTATCTGGGATTTGTAGTGGTTGTTTCCTGGTGCAGACCTAAGTATGTTTGTCCCTTTCTGTCTTTTTGAGGTTACAGGAATTGCCCCATTGCCCCATAGCACACAACTTTTTTTTCTCCCGAGTTGCTTCTAATATATGTAATTCTGTTGTAAGTATTCTATCTCACAAGGCTGATGGTTATTGCTTTTAATTAGCTAATATCTAGAGTCTAATTTTTTTGCTTCTTAGGGATTGGCCTTGTTCCCAGGATTTTGCAAAATATTTGCAATGGGGGACTGAACCAGCAGGTTAGTCAATAGCATGTCCAAGAATGTGTGTTGGGCACAACGTTGAAGATGTGAATGGGTTTTTTTGTTGTTACTGTAAATCAGCTTCCCCAAAAACATTGGCATTTAAGAAAAAGTTTAAAAATATGAGCAGGACAGATCTGTTCCACTAAACAGCTTTTAAGAACGTGAGGCATCACTGTGTTTTATCTCGAACACTGGCTGACCAAGTACAAAGCTGCTTCAGCGAGCTGCGTCCTTGAGCCACTGTGTTGTCTGTACATGCTAATAAGGAGAATGAGGAGAATTAATAAGCAAGTTTGAGCTGCAGCATAGTTTCTTGAAACATCTTTTCAAACCTTTTTAACACAAAGTAGCACATGAAGTTATTCTGTCATTTAAAAAGATAATTTTGTTACTTAATTTGTATTTTTGGAGCTAAAAGTTGTGGCTTCAAAAATTAGAACATTGATCTTTATTATTGCTAGACCTGGTGAGCTAAGAGATAAGTGACTGATACCACAAAGAACAAGCAAAATACATTAAAGGGAAAGTCTAAGAAGAAGTGGATGCCAGATTTAATGAATAATTGCCCTGAACTGGGTCACAGTGTATCCAGTTTTTACACAGGTCGAGCTGTGAGGAGATGGCATTTACTTAACTGAAAGGCCTTGACTAAGTAGTCGCAATGGACTGTATAGAAAGTGAGGAAATCTCAGCTGATCTATCCTTAATTCATGAGATTTATACTGTGCGACTATCATGCCTTTATTTCAGGCGTGGATTCAGGGTCATAACAAAGGTGTGTCTTTGGTGTATTTGCTCAAGGATTGCCCAGGGAACATACCCGGTCCTCGCTTGCTACTGACCTGAAACCTAGCCTGAAGTACATGCATGATTGCCATTAAAAATAAACAAAACCGGTGGCAGTTAGCAGAGAAAAAGGGAAGGAAGGGTTGTCGCAGTTACCAGAGTTTATTCCTACAGTTCTGCATGCATTGAAAGCTGTGTACGCCCTCAGTAAGTCCTTGAAGAATTGCCAGAAACTAGTGTGGGTCATGTAGGTTTGTCCCTGCTCCACTGAGAAGGACAACCATCTTCTACAATTGCTGAATCCTCAATTGCTTTAAAAGGAAGGCAAAGTGAGGAGATATTACAGCTAGTTAGGCTGGATTTCGTAAAGATATGAATGACTACAGCCATATTCATCTTTGAAAGAAACTTCCTAAGGACTTCGAAAAATGAAAACTGGATTAACTTCTTGCCACCTTCATTTCAAAAAGATGACTTCAGAACTGGTGGTGTGTGGGCGGTTAGGCTGATGGGAAAACCTTAAAAGCTGAGAATCTGCACTAGAAAAGGATTATGAGGGTATATCTGCGCTGAGCACTACAGCACTACATCCTCCGTGTTTCACGCTATCCAGGCTATTTCCTATAGACAGCTCAGCAAGATTGGTGTGTGGAAATAGTAGTTGGAGTTATATTTGCATTTCTCGGCGCCCAGACTAATGAGTCCCATTTATAAGTTGTTGGGACTACAGAGCCTCCCCCCACCTGACAAGAAGTCCTCTGTAAGTCAGAGGCCAAATGTGGGTGCAAGAGCAAACAGTTTGATTATGAACTGGGCAGTGTGATGTGGTTTGTCTTACCATGATTGAGCAAGAAGGGCACCCCAATGGCGAGAAGGTGATCTGACAGTAATTCAGGAGAGAGCACCTGTATTTCCTCATGCTTTTTGGATTTTGTTATCATGGGAAAGAGAGTCCTTTCTGATCGGATTGATCTTTATGGAACAGGGAAAACAAAAGTACTGCAAAATGCAAGCATTAACATATACATTTATTTTGTTTTGAGCATATTTTAAAAGTGCCGGAGGCATGCCTTTTCAGTAAGCAGGCAGTTGGCAAAAACCCTCTAGGTATCAGAGAAGCCCTGTGCTTTTTTTATTTCCTAGAATAATAATGTCAAACAAATGACAATAGAAAGCCTATAAAATTTGCAGCCAGCAAATTCTCTTGTGTGACCCATGGAAACTGTAAGTGCCCATGCAGAATATTTTGTCTTGATCAGAGCTGCTCCAGTCTACTGCGTTTCTTGCCAGAGTAGCTGTAACCCCCTCACCTGCCAGCTGCAAATAGCGGCTCCATTAGATAACTCTGAGGAGCTCCGACCCAAGTCTGAGAGCAGCGTTAAGTGTGTGTTGTATTGGGAGTTTTTGCCTGGGTAGTTAAATGTGGGTTGATGATCCTTTTCAGCATTAGTGTTAACAGGATATTATATGGGAATCGGCATGCATCAGAAATGGTTATTAGTGCTTATTTTCAGATTCCCCAAACAAAGATGGAGAGGGGTTCTGTGACCCGTGTCTTTTGTGAGTTAGTTATCTTGTCCTTGCATACTTGCTACCTCATATTCTGTTGTTTGGATAACAGTCTGGGTATTAAGCATAGCTGTAATTTCTCCTATTAACGGTATTCCACTTCCTGTGGCTCTTGCTCAGTTCCAGCTAATCCTATCTCAAACAAAGTCTTGATGAGACAAGAAGGAGCTGGACTGAGCTGAGGACCAAATCAATGCCGAGTATGGCTTTGGAGAAGGCCAAATTATAATAATTCCTTGTGTCATCTGATCACTAGGTTGTACAACTCTGTTCCAAAAAGGTATTGTTCAGCATTGCTCCTCAGGGTTTTGATCTATGTTTCAACTCCTTTTCTTTTTGACGGGGAGGTAAAAATAACTCTGTGCATGATTTACTGTAAGTCTCTTGGTTGTGATGCAATATTGTTTGTAGAATTGGGGCTGTAGGAGTCCTTTATTGAAAAGCAGAACAGAAATACTGAGTAAGTCTCATTGCTTCTGACAAAAAGAGACTCGGGGCTACTCCCCAACTTGTTTCAGGGTACTCCACGTGTTATTCATCAAGGATCCTCCAGGCTGACATGAGCACGTTTATGAATTCTTCCGTCTTGTAAAATAAAAAAATATTAAATGCTACTGTATTCTACTATTAAATTACAGCATACTACATAAGCAGCAGTGGTCTTGGCCACAGCTGCCCATTTTAGAGACCGTGTAGGTTGTGTAGGGAGGTGGGAAGTTTGTCTTGTCAGGCGTTGGGGAGGACCTGCAGGGTTTCTTGGCACCATCCCGGCCAGCCCTGGGGGCTGCGCTCAGACCAGTTCCCTGGTCCCTGGAGTGCCTCGGCTGGGGGGCGGCAGCAGGGAGCAGGCTCTAGGAGGGGTGAATTGCCCGGGCAGGACAGGCGTGCTCCAGCTGCGGGATACTTCTGCTTAAACCACCAATTGCATCTAACACAATTGATCCACGGTGTATGATTAATACCACCCCATCATTTACCCCTTACCACTTACAATAGCCTTCTAGCCCAGAATTGCAGGATACTGTAGTGTGGTTTGGGTTTGTTTATTAGAAGCAAAAAGGCTGTTTGATTCTTTCGATAAACTGGAAAAAACACCAATGAACAGTAATTAAAAGTTGCTTTTACATAGAAATAAAATACGGGGCAAACAGGCCCATTCAGCTATAACACTGTACTGTGAGGAGTGGAAAGTGGACTGAAGTGGAGATGGAGAGGGACATTCAGCAAAGATTCAGAGCAGTGCCTAGGGGAAAGCTACTGTATCTGATACGGATAGATATACATGAAATCAACAGTGGTTCATTTAACAACCAAGTCTGCTTTTTTTAATGATGCAGTGAATTTTTCACTGTAAAAGAAAAACACACACCCCGCCCAAGATAATATATTTACATATGTACAGTCAGAACAGACAACTAAAATAGGAAATGTTTAACTGCCACAAATAAGTATATAATGAGAAGTTCTTAATTAATGTCTGATTATCTTGAAGCCATAATGAATCTCTTGTTCATTTTTTTGTTTATTGGAATGGAAGTGATATATTTTGAAGACGATTAAGAGAAAGATGGTGCTTGCCTGGTTCTTAAGGACACAAAATTTTCTTTTCTGCTCGGGTAATGTGGGTGCTGATTGAAGTACACTCTCATTCCCACTAGAGGGGGGTCCTCTCAGCCTGGGTTGTAATGCATTTTGGCTTGAGGGGGGGGGAACAACTCAGCATAAGAAAAACCTCACGTTGTCCCACATCTTGTTTCAGTACTTTATATTGTGTATCTTATGGTGTCAGCAGTTACTTGTCTCTTACCGATCTTAACTGCCTTTTATGCAAAGAGGTGAAAACGAAAATGAATGGACTAACACACTAGTACACTGGTAGACACAGTAGTAACAAAGAATACAGAGGATGTTGTATTGCATCATCCTCCAGGTGAGGACAAGTATTTATCACAGAAGTGGTGTGATCACTCTTGGAAAAACAGAAGTGGCTTTATCAGACCTGTTCAATAACGTGTTTTTAATTAGAATTATCATCTACACCAATAGCTGTGCTCCGAACCATTTTATTGTCTCTGTGAGCCTTACGTTTCTAAGCATAAAAGAAAATATTTCTATCTGTAAAAGAGACTAAGAGTATGTTACATCAGCTTATACTTCTGCTTTACTCTTTGATGTCACAGTTTGTTCCTCTTCTCAGTTTCTTGGTGAAAAGAAGGAGGATTGAGTTTTGTAAATGTGCTGGTCGTCATGCCATGTTAATTTATGTGTTTTGAAACTGTGGCAATCACCAGCATTCTCTTGGCCCTGAGTGAGCGGGAGCTTAATTAGCACAACCCATTTGTTGACAATACCACTATACTCTACAGCGAAGGTCCCCGCATGGTGAGGTGGCCTCTCTGCAGATGAGGCGAAGTGCAGATGCTCTGCCCGATCTGTGCTGGGTCAGTGCAGGAGTTTTGTGCCGCCCGCAGTGTGCTGCTGCAGCTGGGAGCATTGAGGGAGTGCAGGGCAGAGGGCAGGCGGCTCTGGGCCTCGGTGGGGCCGTTAGCCCAGCTGGCACCGCTTGGGAAGGAGAGGAGGAGGAAGGGGCAGGAGGGCAAGGGAGGCAGGGTGGACAGGGGCTGGCAAGGAGTCAGCAGCCCTGCTGGATTCAAGGGGGCAGTCAGAGAGGGACCCACTGACACAGCGAAGGCTCCTCTTTTCCTAATGAATCTCCACAACAGAAACGTAGCAGAGCGGTAAGCATTAATGGGTCCGGAGGTAGCATCTAAGGTATGTGACTGGCACAATACTGGATAGAGAAAACTCGAGTGAGTTTTGAACAAGATTGTTCAAGTTTCGGGATCTACCTAGTTACGGTAGCTGGATGTCATACCAAAACAATAAGCCTAGTGAAAATGAGCATTCACAGTTTAGATGGGTACCATGTTAACCCTAGCCGGACTGCTTCTGATATCGGAATGATTTTTTTCAGAAGCCACTTGAGCATCTGAGTAGGGCACTGTATTGTGACGGGCAGCCATACTGTTATTTCCAATCCAGTTGCTGATTATTCTCTTTGTGGCCTTGGGCAAGTCACTTAACCCTCTGTCTGTTTCTTCATCTGTAAAATATATTATGGATATTTATCAGTCTCACCAGGACTGATTGTTTAATATTTATAAAGTGCCTAAAGGATTAGAAGCTTAATATAAGTAGCTAATACATATCATTTTAGATTGATTTTATTTACTTGGATTTTTTTTTCTACCTCCTATTGAATGAGATGCTATTTTGTAGCCTCTTACTGCCATTCCTAATCAGCTGGACAGGTCACAATTGGGTAACTTCAGGTTCATTTTCTTCTTTTATTCCTAGTTCCTATAAATGCTTTATCTCCTTCCCCCTTTTTTTCCCCTCCCTTTTTTAATTTAGAGATGAAGAGATACCGTATGTTGCTAGATCATGACATAAATATATTTAAGTGCTGCCATCATTGTTAGTTTATCAGCCTTTCCATTATAAACCCTCTTGTTCAGGGGTTTATATCTCTGGCATTATAACATGCTTCAGGCTGAAACTTGACATTCATTTTTTCCCTCTTGATTTGCTTTAAATCCTTCACTCTTCTTAAGTTAAACTGGAGATTAGATACATTAGTTATAGTTATACTAGTTGTATAAATTATAATGCAGCAGTAGGCATTTTAAATAGGATGTAAATCAGAGAACTGGAGAATTTCCTAGTTGTTAAACTGTGAGCCTGGGAGTAGAAATCTGGGATTCTTTTCCTGAGTGTGTCACTGGCTTGGCACATGGCTACTAAGAAATTACTTAACCTCTTTCTGCCTCACTTTTCTGCCTGTATATTGGGATGATGACATTTCCTGCTTCACTGGTGTATTGGGAAGCTTAATTAATTAGAATTCATAAAGGTACTGAGATTCTTAGGTGAAAGGTGCTGAAGTGTGAAGTATTTTTAAGGAGTCTAATGAAAAATCAGTGCACCTGCTTCTCTGCCTCTGTTGCCTGTTGTCCCAGATTAGCGCGTTCAACTCTTAGAGCTGTGCGATACGTGGCAACCAGCAAGGAGTTTCATTTGGAGCACGACTAGATGACCTAGCAGCTTGCTTTCCTCAAGCTTTCAAACATTCACTGTATCTTACAGCTGGCTAGTCTCAGCCTTTGCCTGAGGAGTTTGTGTTCCCTGAATTCTACGGTTTTCAAAGAATTCGCTGTGCGCAAGACAGGACAGGAGCCTGCAAGTGACACCTCTGCTGCAGAGTTTCCCATTAGTGCTGTTTGAGCACTTGGTGCTGGTGCAGGAGTAGCCAGCCTTGTTAGAAGATAATGGGAGGGGAAGAGTTCAGATATTTCCAGCCTTTTTTTACAGGGAGTTGTTGTGGCAGATGATTCTGGTTGTGCTCAGGCAGCTTTTTGGTGTAGCCAGAACTCCATATGGAGAACAATGTTCCAGCTGTAGTACAATAAATTTTGGGACACTGACAGATGCTCTTTACGTCGTTTAGATTGAGAAACCTCGTTTGTATCGTGAGGGATGCTTTCTGAGTTTCCTCTCTTGAGGATTTCTGTTGTCAGCTGTTAGTTCAGCATGTCCTATCGTACGTAGGTTTCCTAGGGCTGACCGAGACTGACGTCTTCATTTACAGATCTCCTCTTTGCCTGGACTGTGGCGCTGTGCTCAGGAGAGGGAGGTTCTTGGTAGTGGCTAAATTTGAAATTATCTTTCTCCTTATAATTTCAGTTTGAAGTCTTGGCCTCTGAGGATGCTACATTTGGACACAAGGTGTGTAGTCTGATGCAGTTTTGTTATATAGGTCCCATCAACTTAAATTGTTGGATGTGATGTCACAGAAGACAACAATTTTCAACTTGAGAAGTGAAGATCCTGTGACTTACATCCACCAATTCAGAAACTTCCCCTTATGTGTGGTAATCTGAGAATGACACACAGGCTGTCTTAATCCTGTTACTTGGTATAAAACCTGTGAGCAAATTTTACTTGCAGAAGCCCATGTGGAACCATGGAACATGGGCTTTGTAGTAACTTTTAAGATTGGACTTGCCCAAATGCTGGATTTGTTCCTGTTCCGTAGATTTGCAGCTCAAAAATGGTAGCTGTTACCTGCTTTGCAGTCTGTTCAGTAGGCCACTTTGTTCATGGTCCCTTTTCACAGTGCATCTCAAGTAGAAAGTAGTACATTGAACAGCTGCATCACCCTGTGTTCAATTGTAGATCAGTGTATGGCATGCAGTATGCGTGTTGGAGAGACCACTGTAGACCTGCTCTGCTAAATGGATGGGTTGTATCCTAGTTATTGCTTGAGTTTCTTTCGCCGGTGAGCTTTATGGTGACGACCACGGTTTTAATTGAGCACTAATAGCAGATGATTCTAAGCAGGGCAGATTGTGTGTAGGCTGTATCTAGTTAGCTAGGAAGGGGGGAGAGAAGAAGGAGATTGTAGGAACAGTAGTCTAAATCATGACAATGAAGAGTTTCCTGCTGCTGAAGGCCCACATGCTGTGATACTACTGCAGGTGAGAAAATAGCAGTGCTATTACTATCAAGGTAAAAAAAAATCAAGAAAAGATGAAGTAAGTTCTCCAAGTTTATATAGAATACCATAAACAAAATTAACCCACAGGGAAAAAAAGCTTTAAAAGCACCTCAATATTCATGATGCCATAATTTACATTGTGTCCGTATTTTGATGTTGATATGTGATAAAATGATTTAAATAAATAATTAAAAACCAAACAGAGCTACTCCAGTATTATTTGAAGTATTTAGCATATGGTAGTCTGCAGTATTTTCTGGTTTTTATTTAATACCCAGCGTGCATACAGAATATTCATTGAATATTTAATAAACCTGGAGGGTCAGCTCTTGTGAACTCATCTCCATAATCTTTCAGACTAGGTGGGTAAACAGAAATACTACTGAAGATTATTGTAGCCAATTGCTCTCACAACTAAAACACTGTGGAGGAGGCTTCTTATTTTTTTCATGGCTAGACTTGCAAGGTGCTTTTCAGTCTTGGAGTCATCTTGATGGACATCCTTTGAAACTCCTTTTTATTACCAAAAGTTTTAAGAATTTTCTATTGCTAAGTTTCAGTTTTACAGAACCGAATCAGTACTGTCACCAACTCTTAACATCATCCTCCAGAGTCCCATGCAACTTTTCTGTAAGATTCAGCTTCAGACCAACAAGATCTTTTTATTCTCTTAAAATAGTAGCTTTACATTATATAGTGAACTACATATGTCTAGGAATGCCATGTACTTTTTATCAATCAAGAAAAAAGGCAAATGTATCATCCCAAATTTGTTAATCCCAGAATTTATCTTAGCTGTCTATTTAGGCATGCTGTGAAAGCACTTTCTTTCCTCCTCTCCCTTAAGAAATGCTTCCTCTACTGTATGTCTCAATGACAAATAAATGTTAGGGTCTCTCTTATATTAAAAAATCAGTTGGTATGCCCAGGGAGAATACATATAAGCACAATTTTTTTAATGAAAAATAATTTTCATTTTCTAAATTAGAAAATAAGTTTGGATGGCAAATACCAGTTAACATAGTTGAGAAGGATGTAAGGTTAGAGTTTGCACAATGTAATGCTTTCCTTGATACCAGTTTTCAGACTGAATTTCCCTCCAGGTCTACTGGGGACTGTTGAGGGGGCTGTCTTTACGGTTTTGGGTGTAGCATATGCCCTAGCTTGAAATGTTGTAGGACCCCTCTGTATGCATATGCAGAAGCATAATTTGCTGCAGAGGATACTCTTCTTTTGACTGTATCCATTCCACCTATCCTTAGACATTTACCACTTAGTTTTAGGCTTGTTGACAGGCTGCGTTGCCTGTAGATACTAGAATACTATTTAAAAAAAAAGGATTTTTCTAGACTGCTGAAAGAGCTGACAGTGTTATCTGTTAGTCTTAAGTTCTCCATGATCTTAGTCTCATGGTAAATATGCATACTGGCAGCGAATGGGGCTGTTTCCCAGGAAAACGTGCTGAATGAGACGGCAGAACATTGTTCAGCTTCACTGTAGTTATTGTCAGTGAAGTGAAGATGTGGCTGATGTAGTCTGCCCCTTGAATAGTTGTCTTTGATGATGCTGATGATAAGCACGTGTAGAAATCAGCTACAGGATGCTTTTGATGCAAGCTATGCATATTGATTTGGACAAAATAATTCTGATTTTAGAAAAGAAAATTAAAACAAAAGCTGTTGTTTCACACTGTCAAAATACCCAGGGAGGAGGCACCTTGAAGTGCCAAATCTTAATCTTTACTCCATACGCACAGAACAGGTGCAAATTGCAGACCATTAGCAATAGTCCTTCAAAATGTTCCCTCCACCTCACCTTTTTAATAAGAGAAGAGTCTTCCTAAAACAAAGGTAGAATACAAGGCATTTATAGGAGCAAAACCAACATTTTTAATATGAACTTTTTTTTTCATTTTGTGCATATGTGAGACCAGTAGTCCTTAATGGCCCATGAAAATGTAAGCAGTTTTTCAGTTTAAATAGAAGTTGTTGTTTTATAAGTATAAAGACGCCCAGATTTGACAGCATTGCTGTCCAAACCTTTCCTTTGGATGAATAGTAAGAAGCAAAACCATTCAGCTTTCTTTGCAACTAATTTTACAGAAGGAGGAAGCCGTTAGTGTGCTGAAACAGCTTTTTTGAAGATGGTACACGTGGTGTTCAGTTTAATTTACACATGCATTTGTGTGTGTTTGTATGCGTGTTTGTTTCTTAAAAAACAAAACATCCCGCTTTTGACTGATCCTTCTGTTTCAGTATTTAGAATTTAGACTGTGATATATGCATGGTTGTGCATGGAGAGATACAGGGGAAATGACCGCCTAGCAAATCAGGAACAGCTGATAGGCGATCTGGGACAGAGTTAAAAGTTATGCCTGGTTCATTCAAATTATGCTGAGGATAAACTTACACATATAATAAGTTTCTTCAAAACCGTAGTTGCCAAGGAACTAATGTGGAGTAAGAGTAAATAGCTGGAGTGGTATCTGTCAGAGTCTGCAGTCAACACACAGGAACGTATTTCAAAGTTAAAAACTCCTTCAGTCCCATTAATCTTATTAAAGCCTAATGATGACATGTAAAATACTAACAGTACCAATTTAATTTGTGTTTATTTTAGCTGGAATAGGAAGATACATTTTAGCAGATGGGACCAGTGTTCCCAGGTGGTAGAGAAAATTAAGAGGGATAAAAAGATGTGAAAAAAGAAAGAAAAAAAGAATAAAGTGCACAGAGCAGAAGTAAAAGGTAAAATGTTTAACCGTTTCGAATGATGCTGATTTAAACACCAAGGCAGTGAACAAATAAAAATAACAGTGTCTGACTTTTTAAAATCCTCCTAAGAGATTTAGATGCTCAATTTCCATTAGAACATTTTAATCCCTGAGGTAGAATTGAAAATCTTAGTCTGAAAGGTTGGTTATTATATAAAGATTTAACCCACATTTTATTGTTGTAGGAGCCGCATATTGGCATCAGTTGAAATTACGGCGTCGAATGCAGTAGCACATACTCCATCCAGACAGGCTACAAATGCTGTCTGGCCCTATCTACAGAATGAGATGCTTGACTTTTTAAATATTTGTGCTCGGTTTACTCTCCTCCTCTTTCCCTCCCTTTCCCTAAGGCTTTTACTGTCAGCATCTACCTGACCCAAATAACGTAGGGTAGAGGAGCTTCATTCAGCTAAGCAGGGTGAGATCACCTCGTCCACGTGTCTCAACCTGTCTGTGGACGTGTAAAGTGCCATAAGCTCTGTTTCCAGAGATGGCCGCAGAGCCCGCCTACCGCAGCTAATGCCGAGGTGCAGTGATCCCAGCTTAGTGCAGCATTAATATAAATAAGTTTGTTAATGGCAGTCCAGCAGCTACATGTCAGAAGGCTCACAACTTTGTGCAACAGGAAAAGAGACACTTATGTTCCCACAGTGGGGGAGCTCCACCAAGAACAGGACTCTCTTATTTGGTAGTGAGCTTTAATCCTTCCATTGTGTGTCGTTTTAAGCTGTGTTGTGATGTAATTGGCTTAATCATTACTATTATGTTGTTTTGCACAAGATAAGATTGTAATTTGACATATGGAAATAAATGGCAACTGGATTAGTGATTTGCAGGTGTCATTTAAAAACGGGGCAGGGAAGAAAGCCTTTCATATTTTGCAAGCGGCCTGTTTGCTAATGCACAGACGCAGAATTAACTACGCAACTGCATCTCATGCTGTCTTGAAGTATGAGCGAGCTTCACCTGTTCGTTTCTGGGACTGTGCCGCTGCGATTGAGGAAAGAGAATGTCATTCCTGACGGATGTGTTCACCGTAGGAGTCATTTTACATTTCCTTTGCAGAAGACAAATACAGGAGAAAAGCTTTCTCTTTGATCGAGAAATCGGCATAATGGAGACACAGGTCTATTAAAGAAATGCAGCGAGGGTGGCATTTCTGATGTGGCTGTGTCTGCGCGGTGGAGCTTTCAGCATCGTTCATGGAACTAGCCGTATTTTTGTTTTGTGGCACAGCATAAAGTGATGACCTCGTCTCCATAATTTAGTAACTCTGGAAGTTGTTGAGAGTCTATTCCTAAGTCTTTTTAAGTATGTGCTGCTGGGGATGCATTTTTTTAATGCTCTTTCTCTGATACAGGATACATGGTTTTAAGAATCAAATGTGCTTAGGACTAAAATATCTTTTTTGCCTCCCAAACGTGCTACTTCTACTTGAGTTTATTAAGATTTTTTTCTTTTTTTTTTTCTTTCCTCCACCTTGCAGATGCTCCGTTATTGCAACACTCAGCACATCACGGTGCATCTTCTGTAGCCCACTTATTTTCACGGTCCCAGATACCAGAAGTTCAGATCCTGAGGGGAAATTCAGCTATACAGTGTAGCTACATGTCAGCTTCCTGGTTTGAAGCATAGGGCACCAAAGAGAATACATTTGGTGGCTGACTGTGAATTATGACTGTGCAAATCTAGAAGGAAACTGTTGTTCTAGCGGTATCCGTAACACAGAAGCCTTGAGCTATGAGATGGAGTAGAGATGTTTTTCTTTCCTCCACCTTGCAGACGCTCCGTTATTGCAACACTCAGCACATCACGGTGCATCTTCTGTAGCCCACTTATTTTCACGGTCCCAGATACCAGAAGTTCAGATCCTGAGGGGAAATTCAGCTATACAGTGTAGCTACATGTCAGCTTCCTGGTTTGAAGCATAGGGCACCAAAGAGAATACATTTGGTGGCTGACTGTGAATTATGACTGTGCAAATCTAGAAGGAAACTGTTGTTCTAGCGGTATCCGTAACACAGAAGCCTTGAGCTATGAGATGGAGTAGAGATGCCATTTGAGAAAATTGAGAAAACGTGTTCTCAAGAGATATTCTCTTAATTTTTTTTTTAAATTTGTATTAGCTTGATTGCAACAAAATAGTACTTACTTCTTGGAAAGAAGGAGAAAAGAAGCCATTGAAGGAGAAGAAAAACTAGGCATTAAAAATTGTTTTCTTTTAATGCACGCCTTGTTTTAAGACTGCTTTCTTTTGTTGAAGACTCTAAGCAGCCTCTGCTTCTGCCATCTGGTGGTTGCTAATAAAAGTTGCATCTTCAAAGCCAAATTAAATTGTTTTAAAGCAAATTAATCCTTTTCAGAAGAGGATGTTTTCAAGTGTCTGAATTATCTCTGTCTTGATATGTGGACACTTGGAATGTCTATGTGTGTGCTTAGTATGTGGGAAAATACAGAGAACTGAGTCCTCATTTACATCTGTCTGTGCACTGTTGACTTAGGTAGGAATCTGGGGGTTGTAAGTAAGTTTTTGGATTTGTTTCGGCTTAGAAAAAATAGATATTCGTATTAGTCTCCAGTAACTTCTGTTTTGCTGCTCAGAGCAGAGCTAGGATTACACATTTCCGCAGTTCTGTTGTTGTTTTCTTTGTGGAGTTGTTTCACCTGAGGTGTTCAGATGACTTAAAAGGATTCTCAACCTTCTTTCTTTGAGTCATTTTTAAAGCTGCGGTTTAGGATTGCTGAAGTCTTCTGAGTGCCCTCTGCGCTGGGTGTTTTCTAAGAGTAGAGAATGGCATTATAGCAGGGAACAAGGTGCTCTTTTAATATTCTTAGGGACCCTTTATAGATGTATCAAAGTGTTCTGAAGTAGTTATGACTAAGTAAGTAGCAGCAACTTGAACATGTTTCTGCCTGGACCTATGCATATCACTGCTATGTTATTCGTGACAATCCAAGAACATGCAAAACGGAGCAATTGTGATCATGTTTTAGAAATTTCATCTACATAATCAATAGTTCTCAATGTCTGGTAAATTTAGTCTCAATAAATATCTCTGTCGTTTGGGGTTTTTTTCCCCAATTAGTTTTATAGAAATTAAGAGGCACACCAAGAGATTTAGAGCCTTAAGTTCCTCTCCACCCATTGTACAGTCCCAACTGTGGTCCGACTTTGTCCTGAGTGCTGCAGGCTGTAGAGGAGTGTATCTAACCACCTTGAGTACAGAGGGTGAAATCAGAGCAAGAGTGCCGTACCTCATCAGAATCCATTCCAAACAGCACCCGCTTGTTGTGGTGCCCCACTCCTCACAGCTCACTCCTGTTTCCCATATAGAGAGGATTTTACAGCTCTGTGGGAGAATGGAAAAATGTGAGGGCTTCTTAGAGGTCCTAATGACTCCTTGTGCGGTGGAGGTGGATCTGGACAATTCCAAAACAATCTTGCATGAAGAAGAAAAGGTGAAATGATACATAGAATAGGAAAACAAAAAGTCATATGTTAGCTGAGAACCCCCAGATGTGAGAATGTCAAGACACGCTGGATAAATGGCGTAGTAACAGTTGGTTCTTTCCTCCCTGTGCCCTGCAGCCCACGCTCCTGGATTGCAGTCTCAGGAAAGACAAGACAAGGCAAGGCTTTAGGAAGGAGCCATCTCTTGTGGCAAGTGTTCCTGTGCGGGTAGAGCATGTCAGGCTTTCTTGGATATTCCCTTGTTTCTTCTCTTGCCAGTGACCCAAACTAGTGATAAATACACGTTTAATGCTCCTTTTCAGCGTGACGCATCTCACAATGCTTGCAGAATAAATACTGATGGCCTCAGGGTTAGACTTAGGCAGTCTGCATGGGTATGTGGTAACATTTGTTTTACAGAGCTCCTGAACGCTCCGTGGCAGGCTGGTGTGAGCACAGCTGGTGAACATCGTGCCCTCCTCAGCACCCTTGAACATTGCTGTCGCGTGGTTTGACCAGCACCCTGCAATCCATTGGGATTAGCAATAAAAGCATGTAAACTGCTAGCTTTCTTCCTGCATAGTTGCTACTTTACGGGCATACATAAACATGATGATACAGCCTTCATCTCCAATACTGCACAGTTTATGTTGTCAAGGTGTGGATGGGGCCACACTTTGGGTGTTGATAGAAGTTTAAAGCTCCCACCGCCTCTCTCAGAGTACCAGGGAGCAGAAAGTGGTGTGCAGTTTTCAGAAGCAGATGTGTATGCAATTCAAGGCAACTGTTTAGTTTTTGCTGAAGTGATGTCTGTAAGTAGGAAGGTTTGGCAATTGGTTTTGCTTTTCTGATCGATCTGTATCTCTCTTCAGTGAGTTATTTCTCCTGCATTTCTGAGCCAATTTAGGTTGCCACTTTATTGAAACTAACTGCTGCAACCTCGAACCACCCAGTTCTTGTGGCACTAGCAGTACATACTTCGCCGTGCTGCTTTTTTGAAGAGGTGGTCTGTAGTTTAGTTTGCCCTTTCCAAACTCTGTAGAAATGCCAAAAAAGTTGCAAAGTTTGGTACTGCTTTCATGGTGGGAACATGCATCACCTTGAGGGTTTGACTGAACCCACCATTTCACACCAGTCACTACGATGCAGCAATAGAAACTAGCAAAGAAAAAAAAGAGAATTTGTTTTCTCAGTCTTCCTTCTGTTATTCTTTATGTTTTTAACTGGTGGGCGTGCTTAGGTGGCCTGAGTCTGGTGTGCCTGTGAGCTAGCTGCCGGCATCTGGCTGGGTGTGCTGCTCAGGGCCCTCCCTCGCTCAGCTGCCGCCTGTTAACATGTGACCTGGGTGATGCTTGCCTGATACGGTGGGTCCTTTACAGCTCTGTGTGGCCCTTTTGATTTATACTGCTGGTTTGAACTTTGAGGGAGTATCAGATTTACCAAGAAGTCGTCCAACAATCGGAACACAATGTTTGCTTGTAAATACCTGCACATTGTAAATAAATGTTGAGGCAGGTGGTCTCTTTCTTTGGGGGTGGGAAGAGGGCAGGACAGAGTGTTTGCAAATAGTTTGCTGTTCCTTCTTGATTAGGAGAGCAGGTTAGACCAGATTTCTTTTTCTTCTGTAAATTCTACCTGATTGCACAACTGGTGGGACCAGAACTGCTCCCTCCAGCAACCAACCCCACCTTGCTACAGGAAGCATGCTCCGATTCATATTGCGACTTAAAAAACAACAACAAAGAAACCACAAATATTTTTTTTTAAACTACTATTCATTTGTTTACTTTTTTTGTATAGCATTCTTTTTTAAAAGCATGAAGTACACGTATAGAAAAAGATTCAGATTTCTGCTATGTGGCTGCTTCCCCTGATTGCATAGTTGGCCTGTTAAAACTAATGCTAGGTTTGAAGAATAGGGATTGCAAAGAGGAACGTGAGAAAGTTGTTGGGTAGATAGGTGTGATTTAGGTTTTCATTTCCCCTTTCTTTTCCTGAGACAAGGTCAGGTGTGTATCATGCTTCGGAGCTGTGCTTTGCTGGAAAAAGGACTGCTGACATGTCACAGATTTCAAGGAGGAAAAAACAATGACAATAATGCAGAATCTTGGGCTTTTTACTGAACGTACATTTCCTTTACAAAAAACATCGTTTTGTAACTTTGAAGCTTCAATTATTCCATTGTTCGTTTTTTTAAGAATTTCTTCTTGTGAGACAGGGTTTTCTAGTGAATTGGGATTTTGATGGATAATTTTATTGGATTAGAACGACACTGGGAAATCTTGTTTTTCAAGGTCAATTCTTTGATTTTCTTGGTGAACAGTTAATTATACAGGGTCTTAATATTTCCTTATATAGGAAGATCAAGGTTACAGATGGTTTTGGCATGATTTTCATACTGTTGCAATGCTTTAAATTGTTTAATATTATACGCGTGTAAACCACTGTGATATATTTCTAGTGTAATAATCGTTCCGTGTGTTTTATGATTTTACTACTGAATCCTTGCTACTACCTGAAATAGAAAGCAAACAGATTTACAGTCTCTTTAGTAAAACTTACCTTAACATTTTAATCTGAAGCAAAATAAGCATCATTCTTACCGTTCAATTTAATGTGACTGTCTTTTTTCATTCCACCGGCTGATTCCCCCCCTTTATCAAGATGTATTTGAATCTCCCCGAGCCTCCTGTGAAACTTCCTCACAGTGTTATTCCTTGTGTCAGAACCGATGTACCGATTACCTCGTAAATGTAATCTATATCTAGAGTGGTTTTACAACTTCAGTCCTTGTGCAAAGGCTGTGCTCCAATGGAGGGCTGTACACCTTAAAAACACTTGTGGGAAGAACAGTTAGAATACATACTAATTTAAAAATTAATAAATGTATTTTGAGAAATGTGTTAACTGCTGTTTATGAAAGAAAGCAATGAAGTGAATCATGTGGAACTGGCTTTTGTTGCATCTAAGTAACTAAATATCATTATAGCACATGTGATTGCGTGCAAAAGCTTTACAGTAATGTAGGTATGGCTGGTTATACGCTTATTAACTCATAGTTTTTCTAGCTGAGGTGTATGCAGAATGCTGCCAAGGTCACAGTTGTTAAGCTGCCCCAAATAGTACTGAGGAAGGAATTATGTTAGCTAAAACTTTTTTTTTTTTTAAGTAAACTTTTTTACCAGCAGTGTTGTGGAAAAGGATTTTGAAGGAGAAATTTTGGTGATGCTGGGCTTGGAAATGGCATGAAATCAAGGATGCTAATTAGGACCAGAATTGGTGTCTTTGGTGGAACAAATGTTGAAGACGGTCACAATACTTGTAGGATCCTGTGTGTTGCCTGGCTTAGTTATACAGAGGTTTGAAAGTGAGAAGGAGAAGTTCAAATGTGATACAGTGAGCAAGGGAAAGCTAATGGAGCACATTAAAAATGCAGGCTGACCTAGATATACTGTTGAATGGTGCCATGTGGTGTGCAGCTTTATATGGCAGGCTGCAGTGTCTTGACCAAAATACAGCTAAAAAAGCTGAAAATACTGCACTGTTTACAAGTCCAAAGGAAAGATAGAAGAATTGGGCCATCCTGTTCTATTTTATAGATGTTAAGAAAAACACCACTATTAGAGCTTTTTCACTATGAAAGCAGCTATTTATTTCTGTTAAATGTATACAATGTTTGTTTAAAAAAACCCTACAGAAATTACTTCTGGGGGATGATCAATGTGCATGCCCCATCACCACAAGTGTGTGTCTACTTTCTGCTCTCTTCTGTCTAAGCTACATGTACTCAGAACCCTGGAAGATGGAAGAAGAATTAGTGTTATGTTAAGAGTTAGCTGATCAGAGCTAAATTCTGTCTTTCTGGAATATCATGATATTCAGTATGGGAAAGGGTAGCAGAATCCGGCCATTAATTTTATGGTGCTTTTAATTCCAGATTAACTTTGAAGAACTATTTTAAGAGGTGTCAAAGTATCAGAAAATGTTAATACGATATTATTTTTCAGATAATGAATATTAAAATAGCTTTTAGCTGCTGTTTGAAACTTGATGGAAAGTCATTCATTTTGGTATTGAGATAGTTTCAACTTGGAATAATTATCTTAGCTTATTTATAAATACAAAAAAAAGCTTGCAGAGGAAATGACTCCCCCTCCCTACCCCCCGCCCTTGCATCTGCCTTAGCCTCTGCTCGAACTGTATAAACGCAGGCATATATGATTGGGATATTATATATTTTTATAGGACTAGGAGGTTTAAAATTGATATTTTTTTTCTAGGGATGTAAGTTATAATGTGTTTTCAGTTGGTACAATAATAATAAAAAAGGCTTGCATGTACCTGTGATGCATTTGATTCCTCCCTGCAGTGACTCATTGTGGATCTCTCTTACAGCTAAGTGCTTGTTCCTTGTGATCAGAGGAAAATGCTACACACCTTCTGCTTCGTGCCTATTAAATTCAAGTTTCTATTGTAGGCAGCATTACACAGCTATCTTCAGAATTAAAGGGGAAAAAAATATCAAGAACAGTAACTGGAGTTGAAAATTTAAAAAGCCACTTTGTTCCCCCTCAGCCCTAATGTTGATTTTCAATGCATTTCTGTTCTCATGCTTGCCTCTTCCAAACTTAGGAATTTTTCTTTCCTCCTGTTCAGAGCACCGGCCTTTGGTACCCTGTTGAAATTAGCAACCATAATGGTAATTGCTCTTTTCTCTCTTCTGGAACCTAAATGATGGATACCAACCTTTTTTAATCCTGTTATGTTAAACATAACGTATAGTTCCTTTATCCGGACCAGTATTTTGAGTTGAAGAAGGGATTGTTTTCTCCAATTTTGTTATCATTTTCCCCCCTCACCTTTTTCATTTCCCAAGGGAATGGTCTGGAGAACAAAGTGTCCGTGTTCCTGGGGACAGAAATAGATTGTTCCATTCATAATTTAGTGATCTATTTCTGTTTGGCAAAGTTAAGCACATGCTTAACTTCAGGTCTGTGATTAAATCTCACTGACTCTAGTACAACTTAAACGCTTTGCAAAATTGTGGCTTTTATTCCCATCTCACCATCGCACCATTCCTTCTGTCTCATGGCTCTTTTTTTCTCTTACCCCCCACCCCCACCCCCCCCGCTGTGCTGCAAGTTGACTGTGCTTAGTGTCAGCAGTTTATGTTCTGCATGTTTAATGAAGGCCATGGCTCAGCTCAGCATAGCCCTTCCCCTTACGCTAACAGAATTTTGATAAATGAGATTTCCTTGTGTGGAGAGCTGAGAAGGGGCTTTGACAGGAAAAGGCAGGGCATGAAATCAGCAGGTGTCAGGGTGTGCAAATTATAGGCATTTTAAACCAAAAACAAAATAAAGAACTTGTTATGACTAACTGTCTTCAAAATGTGTATCTTCCAAAGCAAGATGTGTATCTTCCAAGCACAAAAAAGGTTTTAACAATATACTAGCAAAACAAAGGTAAATTCATAAGCAGTAATCTGAATCCACATATTTCTACCTTCCTTTTTGCTCCATATTCCCTGTGCCTACCACCTCAATCGTCAAAGTATGCTATATAAGCAATTGGATTACAATAATCATTGCTGAATTTAGCACATGGAAATACATTTCAGATGTGGTTTATATCCTGTGTTGATCTAAACCATTAGAAATTCTCTATTTTATGCCCGCTCAAGTTATTGACTGCAACAGAATAACAGAGGGAACTAGTTGCACAGATTAAAAGAAACTGCCAGCAGATATTGCAAGAAACCTTTTCAACTAAGGTTGATGATCCTTCCTCCGTTTTCAGTTCTATTTTCATTTTTCTGATACTGCTCACTACATCCTACCTCCCCGCTCTTTCAGTCTTTCTTCTTCATGCAGATTTAGCTTGTTCAGTGACCGATCTCCTATTCAGACTATATTGCTGTGTAATTTAGAAAAATCTTTTTCCGTGCTCGCATGTGCCAGTGAGGTATTGGATTGTTGAAATAACATCAAACTCTTCACTGGAGATTATAATCTGACACGCATGATTGAAGGCCAGAAATGGATCCTGCAGACCTAAAACTGGAGCTATTTTCTTACCTTATGTAACGTTTATAAGTTTCTGCAGCTGTAGTGGATTAGAGATGAATTGTTTTTATTGGAGAGATGAAGAGAAAGGACAGTTGGTATTGTTATAATAATTAATAAATAACACAGTTAATTACTGTGCTGGCTCTCCAGTATGTTCAGAGATTAATTTAAATCAATTTGTGCTCGCTTCTATTAAAATACTCAAAATTGTATTTTTATACACACACACAAATATAAAATGTATATACACAGAGCTGTATATTAAATATATATGTATAGTTTTATTTTTTTATATATATATTTAGTTACTTAGGTTTTTTCTCTTTTTTGGCAGGATTTTTGCATGGCTTGAAAGCAGGGATAATTGCAGATCTTGTAATTTTTTCGTAAGTTGGTTCATACCATATCTGTGCGCTAAATCTTCCCATAATGCATACAAAGAGTTTCTCAGGATTTTCTGCTCACCTCCAACCGCCCTCCTTTCCCCCTGTCAGCCAGGTGCCAGTGGGGCCCCTCCATAGCTGGGAGAAGCTCAGAGTTGCACATGATCATCCACTGGCGTGTTCTGGTGTACAAATTTTATCTTACAGAGAGTATATTTTTTTCTTAATTATTAAGATACACTCTTTATTCTTGTTCCATCTCATCCTAAATTTCTATTAAAAAAAGAATCATAGAATCATGGAATAGTTTGGGTTGGAAGTCATCTATCTAACCATCGTTTCTTTTCTTCACGTGTTTTACAGCAAAACAACTGCAGTTGCACAGGCAGTGGCTTCCAACAGTAGCTGTAGACCTTAGGCTATGTTGTACCTTCTCCATATTTTACAGTGTAACTTGTAATATACCCTTTCAAAATCCTGACTTCCAGTCTTTTAGCCCCCCTCGATCACTAACCATCGTCTTCACGTGTTTTACAGCAAAACAACTGCAGTTGCACAGTGCACAGGTTTCAAAAGTAGCTGTCTGGGAGAAGCTCAGAGTTGCACATGATCATCCACTGGCGTGTTCTGGTGTACAAATTTTATCTTACAGAGAGTATATTTTTTTCTTAATTATTAAGATACACTCTTTATTCTAATTCCATCTCATCCTAAATTTCTATTAAAAAAAGAATCATAGAATCATGGAATAGTTTGGGTTGGAAGTCATCTATCTAACCATCGTTTCTTTTCTTCACGTGTTTTACAGCAAAACAACTGCAGTTGCACAGGCAGTGGCTTCCAACAGTAGCTGTAGACCTTAGGCTATGTTGTACCTTCTCCATATTTTACAGTGTAACTTGTAATATACCCTTTCAAAATCCTGACTTCCAGTCTTTTAGCCCCCCTCGATCACAAAGAGTATTTACAGACTTGTCTGGGAGGTGCTGGTGACTGGGTGGCAGGCAGGCAGAATTCAAGATTCCTGTAAACTGCAGTCAGAAAATGCTCTTCCACAACATCTGATCAGGCCTTTTGGGCCATTGAGCAACTGCAATGGCAGATGCGATTAGTATCTCTTCTTTTAGGTTTATTGTGTTCAGGGCAGAAGTGTTTGAGAAGGACAGCAGAGGAGCTCTGTTTCTCTGCGGAAAACCAGTACCGACCTTAGATGCTTCAGCACCAGCCTCGGTGCGTTTCATTTTTGTGCCAGAACAGCAGTCATAATTTCAAAGTTGAAATATAGGAGTAAAAAAGGAGCGTGAACCACATTATCATTAAGCATATGTGTACACTAGTGCACATTATAGCACAGGTCCAGTTGCTGTTTGAGATGTGCAAAACTATTTAATTGTAAATGACTTGTTCCACAACACTTCCATTCGCTTTACCACGGAGTCAGCCTTACTGAAGTAACTAGTGGGCTCTTAGGCTTCATTTCAGACACCTTTTTCTCATGGCAAGTGAGAGTTGGACTGAAAATCATCTCTGAGTGTGATGGGACTGTGCAGAGAAGCAAGTTGGTGCTCCATGGCGAGCGAACAGGGCAGTGTGGGGCAGCCACCTGCTCGTGCATCAGCAGCAGATCTGTCTGCGAGGGCCCGTTACCATCGGAATTGATGGCAAAATAAGTTTTCAGCACCGCAGGTTTGATTTCAGTGGGATCAAGCTAGGACTTGAATACACACTAAAATACATCCTTCCTAGGAAGGGATGTGCCCTCCTTTGTTTGGACAGTGCTCATAACATTTTGGGGTTACTGGAGAGAAGCTGTGTGTGGGTAATGTGCTACAATCGTATCTCTATCAGATTTGAAATAAATGGGTTTAGTTAAACAAAGAAAACCTGTGTTAAAAGGGAAAAAGAGAACTATGTCCTTTCTGCGTTTGAGAGTTAAACCCTGTTTATTTTGCCTAAACCCCAGTAAGTGAGGCCAGCGAAGGTTTCCTTTCACTCACTGCCACTTACTTCCTTCAGACTACAAGGCAGAATGAAATCTTCAGTCCAGAAGAGAAATGTTTCAAAAGTATGTAATACATTCTTTTTGCAGGAATTCCTAAAATATTAATTTACCTTGTGAAATAATTACAGGTAATTATGAACAAGAGTTTATATGGCATCACCTGGTTCTTTTTCTTTTCCCCCCCCCGGCTGCAACTATTGCCACAGTTTCTTTGTGTTGATCTTTACTGCGAATATACGTTTTACCAAAGAGCATTGCTCACTAAGATTTGGAGATTAGTTCATGATATTTTACTCTGATGTAAAGTAATTATACTCTAAACTACGACAGGCATTGTAATTTGGAGATTGCATTCCATACATACCTTTCCATCGTGTTCTGGCAAAGGCCATCCTTTTGCTAAATCTGATAAAATATAAATTTCAAATCCCAAATGTGCACACGCATAAAAAACAACCATACCGAGGATGCCTCTTGCTTCATGGTGTTGGCCGGGATATCGGGTGGTTTACCTTTACGCCATCAGAATGCAAATTACTATGTGATAAACTGCAGCATTAACCTTAGCCCTGGAGGAGCGCTGGCTTCTCCGAGTGCACCCTGCACTCTGCGGGCTGGGTGCCACAGCTCTGTCGAGCCCAGGGTGCCACACTGGGCAGTATGCTCCTGCTTAACCTTAAATATGTCAACAGCCCTCAATTAAGAGAGCTTTTTCAAATGCGGAGTTATGTGGAGCCTGAAGTCTCCCCAGAACTGGGGGCCACAGTGTGCAAAATCTGAAATGAACTTTTGGTGAGGCCCAGATGATTGCTATGCTTCAGTAGAGGAGAAGGGTTAGCCTTCCGTTTTTTCCACTGGCACATCTTTAAGGTAGAAAAAAAAAGACTATGAGGTCTGGACAGATTTCCAGATCTTTCTCCTGGTTAAAATTGTCTCTTCTTATTTTAATCTTGCACTTCCAATTTTGCTCTGCGAAGTTATTTGAGTTCAGCATTTTCTAATTTAGAAGTGAAAGATGGTTTTTGCTACACTCAAATGCTACATGCGATCATCGTAGCGCGGTCTCCTTGCATACTTCAGCAGACTCGGACTGTCTCCCTCCAGGGCTTGCTTCCCTCAAGGCTCATCTCTTCTCCGTGTTTTGATAAGGAGATGAAAGGTGCAGAGAAGGGCTGGTGTTGAATAGAAGTTCATTGTCTTGATCTTTGATTTATCCCCTTATCTAGTTGTAGAATATCTTACACCTAAATATTTTAGTAAGTTAGAGGAAAGAACTGTGAAGTAATACGTTTTTCTAAATTTAATTTCCCAAATGCCAACAAGCTCAGTACATTCTGGGACATGTAACCTCAAAGCGCAAAGAGTTTGAGTGAGCCATTCGACTGTATAAATTGATCAAACACCAGTCTGTAGATTGAAGTGTACATATTTGCATATGTACACTTGTATATGACACTTGGTCTAGAAGAGAGTGGATTTGCTTTGCTGGAAGGATGTTTAGTAAAAGTGAATACGACCATTTTGACATCTAGGGTAATCAGTTTAAGAGCAGGTTGCCTTGTTTCTATAATTGGTTTTGCCCCCTTGTCATTTTATTATTTTAAAAAAAAAAAGAAAACAAAAGCAAGAGGCACCCCCCAATAACAGGAAATACGGTTTGAATGCAATCTTAACTGTTAGTATTTCAAAGTTACAGCTCCCCACTGTATGCTAAAGTTTGTGCTAGGAAATGTCTGTGGAAAAGCAAAGTTGGCTTTCTGTCAATTTTCAGATTTCTTTATGCGTACACTCTGAATTTTCATGTTTGCATTGAGAAAATCTTGCAAAAGGCTTATGTATATAAAGTTCTGGCTGCATCTCTGTAGAGCTGTACATGCTCAGTTGGAAGTAACAAAATCAAAGGCTTTCTATACCTTGGGTCCATTTTTTACATACCAGCCGTATGGATAGTGGATATTAATGGATATTAAACTCTTCAGTGAAAATAAAATGAACCTGAGATTGTCACTATAGATTGGCCACAGCTCTGCTTGTTGCTTATGTGTCACCACTGAGCTATAAGAAAGAGCGTAATAAATTTAGGAGGAGTTCTGGGGGTGCCGGTCTTCAGAGTTTCAGAAGGGCTGCGCAAACTTCTGGTGCACATCTCCCTCCCAAAGTTGGCACCTGCCATGGCCGAGCAAAGGAGAAAAGCTCCCATTTTTGAGTCATTGTGCAACAATGGAAAGACAATTTTTAAAAATTATTTTGGAAAGTTAATTTGATTTTTGAAGTATATTCAAAATTGGAATGTAGTGTTTCTGGGCTTCAAAATGCTTTGCTTTATAATAATTCGTATTTATATTTCCCTAGTAAATTGCCATCAAGGAATTATTATTAAAGGGATTACAAATGGTTTCTATTCTTGCATACATATGATCTTACAAATCAGAAAGAAAGCAATATTTTAAAACAGAAGCTGTTTTAAAGGGGGTCTGTGTTAGCATTTTTGTTCTGTAGTTGTATATCATCATCCCTGACAAAAAACCCCACTTATTAATACCTGGAACCAGTCTGCAAGGAAGTTGTAAGGTAGCTGATGTGATGAGCAGATGTCTAATTCCAAAATACTATTCGGACATTATCCAGGTTTTGGAATATTCTTCAGGGAGAGGTCATAAGCTGTTTCTAATAATTCCATTTAGAGAGAACACTCTTTGTGACCATTCTCTGCATTCAGTTACTTTATTGATTCATCTCATTTCTTTAACATTGTTTATAGAAGAAAACAACGGAAGTTTTGCTAACCTGTCTTTAAGATGATGTAAGTTATTTAATAATGTGGATTTTGAAAGTCCTAGATAACCAAAGATTGCGTCATTTCCTTGATATCATACATATACTAAGAAATGAAATAACCACACGTGCCTGCTTTCATTCATGGACGTATAGAAAGGGAATGAGAATAGCTATGTGTAGAACTGATTGCTTTCCATATATTTAGAGTAATTCTTGTGATAAAGGGAACTCTAATCCTATTTTTGAGACCACGTATGTTTTTCTTAGAATCTTCCAAGCAGTAACTAAAATGCAGAGTATTATATTCTCTAGTAAGATTTCAAAACAACTGTATTTTCTCTTTGATAGAAAATGATGTTACTTTGGAGACACTTGTATCCCCATGTCATAGGTGTGGTTGTGCTGAAAGATCCATGGAAAAAATGGGCCATCGTTCCCATTAATGGTATAATCCAGCTAGCATAGGAAGTCTTTTAAATTAAAAGAGGTTCCCATTGTTTCTAACCTTCCTCTCAGATTTGAGGATTTTGGGGCTGGAACATAGTGCATATTTTCCCTGTTCTGCCCCCACCCCCCAAAAAAGAAGGAAGAGGAACATATGTTTAATTCCCATTTGGAAAACAACATTCTAGGGAAGACATTTATCCTCCCAGCTTTGTCTCGGTGCTTCTGTTTCACTCTGGAAAAGTAGTGACTGAGTGTTGCTACAGCGTTACATCTATGCAATTTATCAAAGCTTATGGGATTTTTACTTGGGTTACAGAAGGCTCATTAGTCGTCAAGTCAATTGAACATAGGTCATAATTATTACACTATTAGAGCGTTCTTGAAAAAGATAAATAAGTGTTAGGGCTGTAAGATCTGTTGGAATGAAAGAAAAGTATTTTAATAAAAATGTCAGTATTTTAACATTCCTCAAGTTCTACAAAACAAATGCAAACCTGACTTTCAAATAAATTATAGTACTACAATGATGATAAAAGTTCAGTGATAAAGGTATACTGCTGCCTAACTTGTTAAACGTAAACCAGTGCAGTTGTGAAGGAAGGGACTGTATTTCTGTCTGTTTCCCTAGGACTATCCTTAGTGAAGACATGAAGGGTTTGCATCCAGGAGAGAGTTGCTGTGTGACTAAACTTTGCAAATCCACACACTTTCAGTAGTCTTTAAGTTCTAGTTTGAGTAGTAGGTTATGGTTCCCCTACTAACTACTTACTCCAGAGAACACATCTTCCCATCAGTTCTTAGATTTATGTTGTGTGCCTTTTCTGCAGACCATTCTTTGGCATTCAAACACCGTGGTAACTTCAACTACCAGCAGAGTAATGTTCAGAGAAGCAAAGACTAATTTACAGAATTCTCTAGCATTGCTGTAGAGCTGAGGCTGGTGATACACTCACACTTCCCGCTCCCCCCCCCCCCCCCAGCTTTTTTCTCTGACTACGATGTTGTATAGTTTATTCTCCATTTTTATAGTTTGGCAGACAGGCATTGTCCAAGAGTATGAGAATGTGTCTCATAATGTGCAAGGCAGCTGCAGCATGTCACATTTGCACTTTCTAAACCTCAACACAGAAATTCCCTTGCTGGATAGCAATTTGCATGCAGCTTGAAGGCATTAAAATACTGCGTCTCTAGGAAATCTTGGTGGAACTTGATCCATTTGTTGCTTACAGAATCGTGGTCGTGGACAAAAGGAAATGTTGTTTCCAAAATTCAGTTGTTCCAAATAATGTAGATTTGGAAATTTCTTTTTAAGCTGTTTTTCGTTCCGGATGTTGGTGGAGAGGTTTGTATAGCATGTTCTCCTTCCATCTGAAGTTCTGGGACCTTGTCTTAACAGCTACTGTTTGCAGAGCCTTTCACGTTCCCTATGGAAATTTCTTATTTGCACATGATTTTGGATGTTGTTATTAGATGAATTATCCTTTTCTCAAAAATACGAACTACTATGTGTGTCTGGATGTGCCATCAAGTAGGTAATATGCAAAACTTAGGCTAAGGTTTTGATGATACTGTGTGATGACCCTGCTTTTTCTTTGCTTCCTCAGATCAGCCAAGATTGGTCATGGTATAACATAACGTTGTAGAATTTGAGTTGTGTGATTTTAAGGATCATCTCTGCATTCTTTAGATTAGGTGCCTACCAAGAGGTCTTTGACAGATATTATTGCAGAAGGTGTTAACTACCCCTAGCTACTTACCAGAAGCTACCAACCTTATCACAGGTGGAAGTATACTGTAGTAGTCCGGACAATCGCAGATCATAGTTTAAAACATCAATCCAGTTTGAGTTTGAGCATCTGGGTGCAAGTTTACATTCTCTTGTCATGATTTTTCTGTAAAAGCAGCAAAGTGGTGAGGTAGACAGGTAGAACAGCCCTAACCTGCCCCAGCCAGGTCTGTTGGAATTGGGCTGTAAAAGCCCTTGGTCCCCGTAGGTGAAACAAATTAATAATGCTGCTTGCACCTCAAAATACCTTACCAGTTCCTGGGAAGGCTTTCTATCACAGGCTGCCAAATCCTTCACTATTGGGCTTTTCCAGATTTATCCATTGAGAAATTAGGGAGACTTGCATACTTCTGCAAAATTGTATTTGGTCTTAACCTGCTTCTTCACAGGGAAGTTGTTAGTTTCATAAAGCTGGATGTTGGTGCTCAGGAGAACAGAAAGATAAAAAGGAAGAACAAAAGCAGAGCAGATGCATTTCTTAGCACAGAGCGACGTGAAGGGCAGTGTTGGCGAGGCTTGTTCAGTGACGCTATGCTTCCCTTATATTGCAGAAATGAAGAAACCTCAATAGCTATTGAACAATTTTTATGAGCAGTAAATACACTGCAGGAAAAAAAGCAATATCTGTAGGGCTTTTTAAAGGTTCCTGTAACAGCATCTAACTTAGTGGGTTTTTCAACATAACGTGTTACGGAGCTAGCTGACCGGCCTTCATTCAGTTTGCTGGGATTTATACAGAACAGGAGGAGTGAAATCAGCAATCGCAAGAGAGAAATTTTAAAAAAATAGCTTTTTTTTTTTTAAAAAGTCTTTCTGTCATTTCAAAGCCAAGATTTAAAGCCAATTTTTAATGGCTTTTTTCCCCTGTTGATTGGCTTCTCCCCAGGTCACATTGTTTTCAGTGAATCTGTTGAGAGTAGCACAGTGCTTGACATTATAACGGGTAATAAGTTGGAATCTGGAAAGAGTCCTCCATCTATCTGTATGAAGTAAGCAGGCTTGGGAGGCGATGCAACAGAGTAACACCAGGATTTTAAAACCGGTGACAATTTTATTTGTATAGCTTCTCTATACTTTTTTTTTTAAGCAAAAGTGAGATGAGAAATGACTTAAGATGAAAGGAGTTGGAAGGGTACAGTTGGTATGCCTTTTGCTCTGCAGCACTTAGCAGAAGAGACAGACTTTGGCCCTGGGAAGCTCCTCGGTGGCACAGAAGAAAGAAGCAGCATGGAAAGCTGAATAGTTGCTGCATCTTTGTGGACACTCAGCTCTGTTGAGGGGAAGAAAACAGATCCCCCACCAGCATTTTCAGTGTCAAACAGCCTCGAGCCTCACTTTCCCTTCTCACTTGTGCTGTGGCTGCAGCAGCTTGTGTGTGGAAGGAAGGTGCAGATCAGTAGCGTAGGTCTTATGGACCTGGGGGTAAGGAAGGCATTTGTCTTTGTCCTACAAATACACAAGCTTTGTTCTTCCCTCCCCAGCTTCACAACAGTGGTTTAATACCAAATTGTTCACGTAGTTGCACTGTATGGAACAGTGCTGGCACACAGAGCTGTATGATGAGACATTGTACAAAATGAATTTAAAAATAATTTAAAAAAAAAAGTCCATGTCTTGCTCAGCTCCATTTTGGGAAGCAAGGATGGGAAGATCACCACTGATTAAATGTATTTGGTGTAATTCTGTTGACAACAAAGGAACTACACCGATGTAGAAATTTGAAAGTGGTTTAGAGAAAACGGTTATTGGGGAGAAGAGGTCAGGAAGATGAAACATTAAAAGCTGTTTTCAAATGATGATGTGTTCTAGCTAAAATAATGAGTAAGGTCTCAACCATTTAGTACAAGGAGGTGAAAGCAACCCGTTCCCTTTAGACTGAAACAGGTACATAACTTGCCTAAACTTTGCTTCCAGAAAGTCTTTATTTTCCTCACTTTGTGCTATTTAACCTTATAGTGGGTAGAACTTGTGGTTATGCATAATCCTATCCGAACAGCAGGAATGCACTCACTGATGGTCTTGTTATAAGTCTAACTGCCCTTTTTCTTTAGTAGAGTTTCATTCTTTGGGGCTACACTGGTAAATGACAGAGAAGTCATCTAAATATGCACAACCAGAGCGTGCTGCTACCAGTGATGACGACAGTACAAATTCAGTAAATTTCACTTAGAATTTCAAAGAAGATAATTTGGCTGTTGGATTTCAGAAGACTTTCCCCATGTTTGTAACACATCTGAAATTTTCAACTGGGCTGAAGTAGTATTGTCAAAAATTTTCTTCTAAATGCGTATCCTGATTTCCCAGGGCACTTTTCATGCCCTGAACTTCCTGCTGTTGAGAAGATCCCAGACTGCATAGAGCTGACGCACGCCTACCCTGTAGGGTAAGCATATCTCAGGATCAAACATAGGCCTGAGATGGTCCCACCACTGTCCACGGGTAGCTCCTCCATCGGAGCATGGCTCTGAATCCCAGAGCAGGGAGGTCTCAGAGCAGGTAGCTGACCTGAGATTAATCCTGCACCACCAGTTTGAGAGCTGCTGTAAGAGCATGCATCCAGGAGCCTGTTAGTTTTAAGTTGGCGTAATGGCCATGGAGAATTTCTGTTGATACTCTCATTTGCTCAGATTGAGCACAGGAGACAGCAACCTGATGTTAATTTACTTGTGTTTCTTTGTTTAACAAATGAAACGTTTGTTTTATGTTCAAATATGTACGTAGGATTTTAATCTAGATGTATTAAACAGACAACAAATAAAAATTATGCTTTGTGGGCATCTCGCTAGTGTTGAAAAACAGAAGGCTAATGTCTGCAGTAAGCAGCACCATCTAAAGCAGTACCTAACTGTGTTAGATCTCGCAAATCCTTTATACTTAAAGGAAAAGAAATTCTGCTTGCTCTAACATGAAATGTAAAACTTTGTACCTCGAGCAACAAACCCATTTGTCAAAGCTAGCCTGTAATGCAGAGCCCCACTGCATGATCTGAAGGGCAGAAAACAGCCGTGCTATATTCCAGGCTTGCATTTGTTAGCAAACAGTCTTTGGGTAATATTTATTAATGCGCCTGGTCTTCCTTTAAGAAAACCGAAACCAGTTGCGTGTGTATATGCTGAGAAGTTTAGCCCCGAAGAACAAGTTTGAAAAGGCAGAAGGAAATGGAGACCTGCCAAGCTTGTTGGCTGGAGTCATGGACAAGAGCAAGCCCTGTCTGAACTGCCACTCAGTTTTTATTCTGCGAGTTTGCAGGGTTGGTGATTAGAGTGGCTTTCGCCCAATTATGCTGTGATTATTCCGCTGCACTGTAATTGACTGGGGAGATATGCTAATACCTGTCATTTGGGATGATAAAAGATGAGCGGAGGACGCAATGCATTATTTAGCTGGCTGTGTGATAGATGAGGGATGCGCAGAGTGCTTTAATTGCTGAGAAGAGAGGTTAAGCTGAACGAACGGATGAATTAGAAATGAGTTTTTTTATGGCTTGTGGAAAAGTGAAATAAAGGGAAATGTGCTTTAAAACTGTAGCAGCAGATAGAAGCAAACACAACAAGACGAGGTCTTTCAGGCAGCTTACTCTCTTAATTTAAATATATAAGACAAAACGCGGTTTAGTGTTCAGTAAATAATAGTAACAATAATGATAAGAAATGCTTGGTGAGTTCATATCCTTGCCAAAAAAAATCATTGTAAAAGGAACTGTTTTTATTTGAGGTGATATTTGGTGATTTGGAACCTTTTCAATTTCTGTTGCGGTTCAGACCTTTAAAACCTCATTTCTAAGGGCTGTGGTACCACTGCTGAATAGTGTGTTTTGTGTGCATAGGTCAGATATAGATCTACATAAATAATATCACGCACGCATATACATATATAGACACATACACAAAATCTCTCGAGTACATGTGTTACACAGTTAATAAGTGCACAGAGAAAGAAGTGAGATAAAATGAATATTCATAACGGTTGGAGGAGTGTAGCGATACAATTAGCAAGAGTATACAAATAACTCACAAGTGACAAAGCTCTTACCCTTTGGGTGGGAAGGTCATTAGAAACTGTATCTTCTTTTTAAAAAAAATTACCTAGTGAAAAACAATGAAGGCGACTAGTAATTTTCCCGTTGTGGCATTCTTTGCATTTACACCAGCCTTTGCCTGTGGTTTAGAAAAATAGTTGGAGTCTGTTCCGTGAAGGTGTGTGTGGGTTAGTTTTTTGGGAAGGCCTTCCAATTTGCAGTTAGGAAAATAAGGTATCTGTCTGTATTGCGACCGAACCTTTATAAAATGGAGGAAATGATCTCCGGTGTGGTTGACTTGTCCACAAACCCCCATCTAACTGCTGGGAGGCTGCTGCTTGTCCATTATGGTACTTTTTTTTTTTTTCTTTCCAGAAAATACTGGCTCTTGAACTATTATTATTGAATGATAATGGATTTGTCTAGAATATCGTGCCTCATGAGCTGGATGCCAGCTTGAGACGGATGCGGTAGTCTGCTGCTGAAGTAGAGTCTGCGGGGCCCGATCACTCCCCCAAATATAATCGTCACCTTGTTCTTTCTGCTGTTCACCAAAATTTCTTTATGGCTGCTTTTCATCATCTTAGTCAGGGACTGGCAACTTATTTTACAGCTGTGCAGCCCATTGTTAACTTATTATTTTTTTTCTTAAGTTATTTTTAAAAGAGCAGTTTATAAGGCAGTTTGCTGCTTTTATGGAGCAATTTATATTGCTATGTGCTGGTTAATATAATTTTTGTGAAATGACCACTTGGATTTCGAAATGTGAGTGCTTCTGGTTGCACCTTGGCTTCTTTCCATTAGTTGAATGGATGCAGCTCTCAGAAAAGCTATGCATCTTTGAAGAAAGAAGCAGTAAAATGCTCTAATGTTATTGTTTTATGGAGTGTTATATAGAAAAATCTAACTTTTAAAAATCCCTTATTAACCATTTTTAAGAATGTTATAAGAGAAAGTTTATTCTACATGACTTATTTTGTAATAACATATTTAATGTGAAAAAAGTGCCTTTTCCCATCCAGAGAGAGACCCAGGCGGTTTTGCTTCTTGAGATGGGATACCTCTGATGGCAGCCAGAGCATGGCCAATGCTTGGCACGCTGCTGGGGTCTTTAACACTTTAACAAGCTGACGGGAGATAACATTCCGGTTTTGCTTCTTGAGATGGGATACCTCTGATGGCAGCCAGCATTGGGGAGCATGGCCAATGCTTGGCACGCTGCTGGGGTCTTTAACATCTGTGAGAGCTGACGGGAGATAACATTGTAATAGCATGGTCTAACGTAGTATAAGCTGTGGTTCTAGTCTAGCAGTACACAGACGAGGAGAGAGAGGTTATGGAAAGGGGCGGGGGAGCTGCTCCTCACCCCCCGTCCCAGGTGGGAGCAGGTCCCTCCAGCAGGCATGCGGAAGCAGCAGGATGGACCCGCACATGGCATCTGCTTGGGATCTGGTAATTTCTGACATGACAAATACCACTTTTTTTGTCTAAATCGTTCTGCCGTTTTTGTGGTTTGTGGCCTTTTACAGTTTTCTCTTACTCTCTGAGTTGTGATGGACCCCCGCAATTAGGAAGGGAATGGGGCCCAGCCCTGCTCGTTTGCAGATAGTGCTAGCACCCTGGGAAATGATCTTATCCAACTGTGTGTTTGCAGTCAGCTATTCATCTGCTTCCATGTAAGTATGTATAAATACAATAAGGATAAGGCTACTAACTTTTTTCAGTCTTTTCTAGTCCAAATTCCCTGCAAAGCACTGTTTTCACTATTATGCCATGTACAAAGCATCCGATGACTTTCAGCATGTTGTAACTGAAGTCAGCATGCAGTTTAGAAAATTTTAATACTCCTTGAACAACAAATTTTAACTTACCCAGGAAAATAAAAATCACGTGATACAACAGCAAAGTATTGCTGAGAGTGAGCCATTTTTCAGTACCCAGCTTCACCAATGAGAAGATTTGTCATCATTTTATGTATTGTGTATATGTGTGTGTGTTTACATAAACATGTAAATACGTGTAACACATGTAAAATTAATGTGTTACATGAACACAGAATCCATACAGTTAATTTTGTATTGTATCGTGATGCAAATGCCTATCTATCAAAGAATTTCAGCTTATTCTGCTGTGCCGTAAGAGGTATCTACAATAGGTACAGATGGGAAGATTAACTTAAAACAAAAACCAATATACCTGAACTAAACACCTTGCTTATGATCAGCTGAAATGAATTATAGGAAGGAACAGAGTGTTAGTTCATAATAGTTAATCTTTGTTATTTTTGTTTAGTATGTTGTTAGGTCAATTGGAAAATATTAGTCCTCAGTTGTCGCTTGGCTTAGTGCTATTTCTCTACATGTAAGTATCTATAATTTAGATTCTGAGGCAAAAATAACTTTATTTTGTTACTGATAAAAGATGAAACATATTTGACTGACATTGTTGGAAATAAGCGATAAGAAACTTCAACAGATCTATCAATCAAAACAGCAGTTTGATTTCTTGTATTATTAGCTCCTGAGGCTTTGCTGCAGCGCGAGAGGTAATTTCTTAACATAGGCTTTTCTTACTGTGCGCTTGATGTACTTCTGGGGTGGGCGGTGAAAACTGTACATTTTATTTTGTTTTCAGTGTTTCAGTCATAAGGTTTTGATGATCTCAGCTTGTTCTTTAGTAGTTATGTCTGGGTATGATCTAAGGAGTTTTGGAAACCCACTAAGGCAATAGGAAACAGAGGTCAGGAGAGAACGGAGTAAATTCTTAGACTTAAAAACATTGGGGGCGGGAGGGGTGCAGAACTGCTCTTACAGTGCTTTATGAAAGCAAATCAACAACAAATTTTGAGAATTTCAAAGCATCCTTTCCTTTTCATAGTTTTCCATCAGGGCTCTATATACATTTTGCGGTGCTGCTCTAGGCTCTGTTTGTGAAGTGCATTACGGATTACGTGAATGATGCTTGTGGTGGTTTTTGATCCCTAGATCAATCCCAGTGATGGGAGTTTATTGAAGCCTCCAGTGGGTGAAACATGGGACAAGGCAGCAGAAGCTCCTTTGATAGTGCCTGGGTAGCTCATTAGAAGAGGTAGTGGTGTCATCCAAAAGAAGCTATTTGGGAACCACAGGGTGTGGAACTGGGGAGAGCACTTTCCTTTACTCATCTGACACTAACGTGGACCTGGTATAGATTTTTATTCAGAAAGAGAGAGGGAATTCCTCCCCCACCCCGTTTTTTTCAAATAACTTTAAACAGCATCGGCCCAGATCCCTCCAACTTTGAATTTCAAATTATTCAGCTATATAAAAATGAACAGACACTGCTATGCCTAAAGCCAGGCACAGGATACCAGGGCTTTATTTTGGGCAGAAACCACTGTGTTCCTGTAACTTTGTGTAAATACATGCGCGCGCACATGTGTACACAATATACACACAACAAGAGTTTTCTCATCCCCAGTGGAAAAAGGCTTTTTGTGTTTCCTGAAAGAAAGAACTAGTATAAAGTATAAGAGGCTAAGCCCAAGATTTGGGACAGAGATGTTATTCTGAATTGATAAGAACAACTGTGAGTTAGAAAGAAATGTATAGGGAGAGTAAAAAAATAACCATTCGTTTCCAGCTAACAGTACCATTTAAAAATTTGGAACTTAGAGGACAGCGTAGTAGCTTTTTATCCAGTGAGAGCGCTAAACTGTGAATGGCATTGCTTTATACTTTCTTAAAAATGTATTTGTTGTTCTGTGTTAAACATATTTCAAAGATTATTAAGTGATTTGATATTTACCGAATAATGCCCATGAACAGTAGTTGCTGAGTCATGATACAAAGTTAGCATTTTGGTGGGAGATTGAAGGGGAGTATGACCAGCGTTGTTTTTTCAGCTTCAAAAAAGATGTTCCAGCAGTTCTAAGCATATGGGCTCTGAGGCTGGGGAGCAGAAAATGCTGCTGTTTGGAGGTCTGAAATTTTGAGTTCTCATTTATTTTAAATGTTTCAAAGGTAATAAAACACTTTCTAGCAGTCTAAATGAGATGTAATGAATTTGATTTTAGGGGGAAGGGAATTTATTTCTGTGGTTGTTGCTTAATCAACATCTACTCTGCCACTTCACATCAGCTTCTGTCCTTTCCAAGTGAATTAGTTCTTTGGGCAGCACGTTAAGAGGAAGTGTATTGTTCTTGGCAGGGCACTTGAATTTCTAATTACCAGATTCCTGCCTTAATTGCAATTACCTGGACACCCAGGCAGGGTGAACTTTTGGAAGAGAATGTAATTAGTGCAGAAGAAACCTCGCTGCCAACTGCTTGTCTGGATATCTACACTAAGCAGAACCTTGATAAGTTCACATTTCTCCAGACAAGCTATCAATCCTTTGAGATGCTGCCCAAATGTTGTGCAAGTCTGTTGCAATGTGTGTAATTATTGTATGGCCTTAGACCCGGTGTGAAGTTAAAGGCAACTATCGGCTTTTCTGTTCCCATCTGAATTTAGGGAGGAAGAGGGACTGCTATGAGGGAAATGTCTTCGGTTTTTGTAGGTGCTTACCAATAAGGAGTTCATCAGATGCAGAATTTGTTTAAATAAATGGCAATAGTAAATTGTGGTCTGTGTGAGATAAATGAGGTGCACACAGAGTAATTTAATTCAAGTAAAAATAAACAAATTAGATCATTTGTTTCCAGTAATGTTTGTAGTGAGCCATTCTTTGCATACAACTACAAAAGCAAAACGGTGCCAGCCCAGAAGAAATCATGCAAAACCACACTTTTGAGTTGAGGTGGAGCCATAGTAAGGGTAGTTGTGAATACAGGTTGTAGCATATCCTGATTATAAGCTGAAATCACTTGGCTTAAGGGCCTCTGGAAAGGTTTGCTGCATCAGGCTTTTATTGTCAGCTCCCTTGTGTTGACTCACAGGAAAATTAACTGTAATTGGAGAAAAATAAGGGAAAAGAAATTAAAGAATTACTTCTTCAAAAAAAAATTACTGAAAACCATCTTTCTGTAATTGCAACCTTTTAGTAATTCAGCTTTCAAATAATGTTGCTGATGAGGAAATTGAAAAACTTCTGTGTTAAAACATTTTTTGTACTGGGGCTTGAGTGCTTTGTGGGCCTTTGTTTCTTTCCTTGATCCCTTTTAATAAAAAAAACAACACAGAAACATTGATGTCAGGGACGGACAGACTTTGTCTCCATGGTGGTAGCCAGTTGTAGCGTACCAGTGTCACTTACTGATGGACTAAAAATAAGAGAAGCTCTCAGATAAGTGCCTTCTGTTTGTATAGAGAGAGTTATAAAACTGCTTTGTTCTTTCAAAAACGCAGTTAAGAGCACTTCAAATGAGCTGCTCAAATGCTAGGCTTCCCGAGCTCATGTCATGGTGAAAGGGTTGTGCTGGGAAGGGTGGTGGTGGTGTAAAACTTCCAGTTGCTTTGAAACAACGCAGGGGTAGAGGAGATGAAGGAGGTGGGCTGATGAAGCCCTGGTGAATAGTTAACTGGTTTAAATTCAGTCACTGGGGTGTTCAAGTCGTTAACAAGTACATCAATATGGTTTTTATTAACAAAAGTTTTCCTGTCATATATAGCGCGGTTGGCAGCAAGAGCTTATTCTCAGCCAGTCTGATCGTGTAGACAAACCCTGTTCAATCAGATCCCAGGGGTTGTTGCCCATCCATCACTTTTGCCAAAATAGAAGTGAGAATACTAAAGGCTTTGGGAGGTAATTCATGAGATTCAAGGTCAGCAAGCTTGATGGGCTTAATACTGGGGGTTTCGCATAGCTTCTAAATTTTGAATTTGTGAAGAAAAGGTACTTTAAAAAGTTTGGCTATCACAAGGTTTTCATTATCATTTTTTCTCTCTGCTCCCTGTTTAAATTTGGCTGTTTTCAGTCTTACCAATCATACTTTTTATTTTTTTCAGACATGTATTGTTGGAGAAAGTCACATTAGAAGGGTTTTGGGGTTTTTTTCTTTCTCTCTGTTTTAGCCAGACTCATAGATTTATATGCCTCTTGTGCTGGAAAATAATACACACACATTAGTATTGGGCAGAATATTGGAGAGAGAGTGATACTGATGCACACAGGCAGACAAAAGTTTCAAAGACAGGTTGTGATTTTCAGGTGCTGATGTTGAAACACTATGAAGAAGACCCTTCTTTTCAGGCTTCTTGGCACTCTTGGAAAATTAGAGTATGTTTACGGGATCTCAATCACTGTTAGTTTTGAAGTGCCTTGGCAAGAGGCATGATAACAAACATATTTTGAACATCAGATAAGCAGTTTTCCCTGTCCTTTGAAAATGGATAGGGAAGGGAAACCTAGATGTATTAAAAGCATAATATAAAAAGACGACAATTTGTCACTGCAGGATTTCTTCCATGTTTTAATTTTGGTGGTCTTATAACCGTAGCACTGAGTTGCATGTGTGGCTATAGGTACCCTCCCTAGTTGTTACAACTAATCTGAATTCATTAGATGACAGCTCAGTGACCACTAGCCCTGGCCATGTTTTCTGAAGACTAGCATCAGCCGAGTCATTAACATGGCCTTGCCTGGTCGCTTCACGCAGGAATGCAGAGACCTTCTTAAGAGTTATTGTCGTGGTTTAACCCCTCCCAGCTTCTTGTGCACCTCCAGCCTTCTCGGTCGGTAGAGCATGGGAAGCTGGAAAGTCCTTGACTAGTGTAAGCACTGCTTAGCCACAACTAAAACATCAGTGTGTTATCAACATTATTCTCATACTAAATCCAAATCACAGCACTGTACCAGCTACTAGGAAGGAAGTTAACTCTATCCGTGCCAAAACCAGGACAGTTATTTTTAGCATTTTCATATTTTTTTAATTTGCACGTTTGCTGGTAATAAGGAGCATAATTCTTTTTTTCCCTCCGTCTTTCACTAGGAACAACCACAGGGTATCTTTTGTTTTCTCCAGTGTTCATATTTTTATGCCCTTACTGCATCTTCTTGTGTACTAATAAATATACTTCCTAGTATCTTTCTTTCCAAAAAAGCACATAGTGCATTTCAATGTTGAGGACCGCTGGAAAAAAAGGAAATTTGCAGCTGCTTTAATATATGCGTGGCAATGGGTGGATGGAAAAGCAGTACTTGTAACTGGTAATTTTGCTGTTCCCTGTAAAGGTAAATTAAGGCACAGATTCAAAAAAGTGGAAGTGGATCTGGATAATCTTTTACTTCTTAGTTACAACAGGTCTTAATATTTCTGGTTAGAGTCATGGTGCATATAATACTGAAGTACTAAGATGCACCAAAAGCTTTCTTGGAATCAAATAGTGAATCCCTTCAACTTCCCAGTTGCTCAGAGTGAGCGGAAGGCCATCTCTTCTGAGGATGAAGGGGCACTGTTTTTCCTAGGATGATTGCTGGTTCTGCACCTAGGCTAGAATACATCTCCTAACATATGTATTTGTGTGCCGCTAAAGTGAACAGAGTAGGCATTATGATTTGCACTTTGCTTCCTTTTGTTTGGAATTCAGAGGCCATCCCTAATTGATGGAGGTTTCCTTTACGATGCACTTATTTTCAAATCCATCATGCAGTGCTTGTGCTGCCCCTTGCCTTCGTGGATGCGCTGGTCTTTGACCCAGAACTGGTAAATGAACCCTGCAGGGAAATCATTAGAGAATTGGAATGGTTGCAGTGGAGGGACCAAGGGTCAAACCATTACCTCCCCGTAGGACCGTCGACTTAAATTGGACTTCTTGCTTTTCGGAAGCAGGTCAAGTGTCAGGGACGGCTGAAGTGGTCAGGTACAAACCAATACAGATCATGGACACAGTTTAGGGTTTTTAGCTTAAAAAATTAAGGCTAGGCAGGATTGATTTAGTCTAATGATGCCTTCTCTGTTTCTCTCCTCTTTTCTCCCTTTAAAAAGCAAAATTAAAATCCTGAGAAGTCAATGGGAGCCAACACTCTGACATTAACGTGCTATTTGTGATCTTTTGGCACATTCATAATTTTTTAGAGTAGTTGGTTCAACCTTTTTAGTCTTTCCTTGCAGTTTTCTTTGATTGAAAAATAACAAATGGTATTTCATTTCAAGAAATTTCATAACAAGAAAATAGCTCCATAATTCTTATATGAGAAATACCTTCTGCTCTTTTTTCCCTTCCTCAACTGTTCTTTGCATAATTTTTTCACACTCTTAAAAAATGTAAAATTACCTTTTTCAGACTGTACAAAATAAATATTTCCTGCTCCTAGAGGAAAAACTCCACAGTAGTGCATCTGTGGCAATTAAATATACTGCTGAATATAAGAAAGCATTTAATTATTTTATTTAGAAATCTGAAGCCCTTGAAACATTTTTATAATGTTTTATGTAATTCCAAGTGTGTAACTATGTAAAATAAGTTTAAGATATGAAAAATGCCAAAAAGCCATGGGTGTCATGCTACTGAAATATGACCACAAACACTGAAGAATGAAACAGATTGTACTAAAAAAAAAAGAAGAAAAAAAAAAGTTGAGTTTGTGAAACCTGAAGTTCTTTTCACTGTGACTTCAAAGCACTGCAGAGACCCCTTAGAAACGTCCTTCTGCTCAGCTCTGTCCACCGCCATTCATAGCACACAGCTATGAATGTAGTGTAAACTTAAACCTATGTAGTAGGTTTAAGTCACTTTCTAACTTGTGTAAGGAATTCTCCCCTTCTGAAATAATTAACAAGACGCAAGAATTAACACAAACGCACATTTGAGTGAGTGGGATGAAACCCAGCTCTTCTTTTGAAATCGGTGGCAGAGGAGTGTTTCTACAGAAGTAAACGTGTTTTGATCAGGGAAGATAAATTAATTGCAACGTGTCTGATAGGTACATGTTTTTAAAATATTAGTAAGAAAAAATTGGGGAAAAATATGTAAGTACTACTTTGACTGGGGTATCCTGCTCTCAGAAATACCCATACTTGAGTCAAAAAGACATGGAGATGGAGATCTCAGAAATCAATGTGAAGCTATTCACCATCTCCAGCTGCAGAGGGACAGATCGTGTGAGGAGAACTGTGCTAGATTGCAGATGGCCTGCTTCGTGCCTTGAGATTCACAAAGCAGGCTGTCTTCCCAGTTTGGTTCTCTTATATCTTACTCTGTGGGTAAGGAGGAACAAAAATGTTAAGTTTCGTGCGTATATCCTTTGAATGTAGTTTATTATCTTATAATTACGATGATTTATCAGTAAGAAGGAAAAGAAAAAATTTGAGTAAGAGAGAGATTGTATTTTATCAGACAAAAATTCCCTTTCTGCAGGGTGTCCGGTGGGTTTGCATGCTGCCTGTGGCGGGGACGTCTTTTGAGGCTGCACAGCCCTGAGCGCACAGGCAGCAGACAGCAGATAACCTGCTCGTTAGTTGATGAGGCTCTCGGGGCCTCCTCCATGCTGAGCGTGCTCCCCGCTGCCGGCAGCGCTGTGGGTCTCTGCCCCGCAGTTGGAAATGCAGGTGCGTGGCAGCAGGTTGGCAGGGTTGGCAAAGGAGCCGCCTGCCGAGATGGCGCCAGTGCAGGAGCTGGAGGCCCAGAGCAAGATGGTGGGGAGTCGGGAAACTCGGCACAGGGAAGAGGCTAGAAATAGAGAAGCATCTCCATTTCCGTGCTTGCAGAGGGGATTACAGCTTGCCCCATGCCCTGATGGCACCTTGCCTATTGATCGAGGAAGACCGAGGAACTGACCAGCTAGAAACTATTATCCTTTACTCCAGCTCCTTCCACTTCCAGCAGCTCTTTCCTCTCAAGCAGGCTGGAGCCGAGAAGCACACCGTTGCTGGTGCGCAGAAAGAAAGCGGCTTCCCTAGCACCTTCGGTGTTGCGTCCGGTAGAAGCCAGCTTAATAGGGTCAGCAGTTTGGAAAACGGCTCCGTGCGTGCCAGCTGGTGGAAGGGAGAGGCTGCTGTCTTCCTGTCGGGGTGGGCTGTGTTGAGAAGGCACACGCAGCGCGGCCGGCAGCCCGCTGCCCAAAGTACAAACCCTGCCTGAGCACGGAGGCAAAAGGGAGCGGGCTGGCAGCCTCTAAAAGTTAAGCAGGGAGATTTTTCATTCACAAGGGCTGTTCCAACAACTCCTGATGTTGATAATGATGAATGGTGTGTAATGAAGGGCTGCGCAGCTGAGAGAAACAGTTCTTTGAACATGGCTTTTCCACTGTAGCACGTCAGTACTAACAACCCGACTTCCTTTGATAGCAGGTGATGGGATAGGAAGCAAACTGGAAGGAAAATGGTTTTCCTGAGCTTCTCACAGAAAGCATACAAGGCACCAGGGCTTTTGCTTGTCAGTCATGCAATTTGTTTTAAAAGGTGACAATTCGAGATAGCACAGATTATAGTAACGATAACGTTGGTCAAATTTTAGCCCACTAGAAAGATAGACATGACCATTTAACGAACCGGTGCATTAGTGTTAAGTACAGTTCACAGAAGGGAGCAGTATTTTGGGATTTTTTGGCAGGTGAGTAATTATGTTCTCTACCACCTCTCTTGTGTTGGAAGGGATGGTGACCGAGCAGCGTTCTTCCTGCTGCCAGGCATCCCCTGGTATCCCCTGTGTAACATAATGTAACATGTTCATTTACTTACCTTTAATTTAATGGTGGTTTGTCCAAGGTTGTGAACCTTTGAGCTTTCTTCATGTCCTTACATTTTTTTATTCCAGCGTAATAAATAGAAAATAAAAATATTCTAGAGATAGCATTGCTGATCTCTAAATTTCCTCTAATATTCTGAAAAGCGGTTCATATGCAACTTGAAATCAGTATGCACTACATGATAGTGTTAATTTATTTAAACTGTGTCTAGTTTTACACAGAGCTCACTTTTCACTCATTTATATAGGTATCAATATATACAGATAGGTAGGTATGTGTATGGGAGAGGTGAGATGTTTTCACTTGGCTGTTTGTTAACTTTTGACAGGAGATGAAGCACTTGAGATCTTAAGAACTTTTCCCTCCCTTCTTTGCACATTTGTACCCCTAGAATTACTGGTACTGCCCCCTCTCTTTCAGAATTCAGTAACAGAAGAAAGTTAACACTAAATGTCATTTTATAATTGCAATAATGATCACACAGCTGTGCTTTCCTAGTTGTATAATGCATGTCAGGATCAGTTTCGGAGCTCAGCCTCATTTCCTGCCCAGATGTAATTCTGGTGACCATTATTACAGTAGGAAGGCTCTCCTCATTCGTTATGGCCACAGTCTGATGGAGGCCTGCACAGCGTAACGGAGGCCGGCGTAGAAGGATGTTGCAGCTCTGGGTTAGCTGCGCGTAAGCTTTTGGCCAGTGCGGGAAGCACATGTGGGTGCGTATGGACAGGGCGGCTGCAGACAGCATGAACAGCTCATGCACACGTGCCCCAGTGTGCATAAAAATAATAATAACAACAAATAACTTAGGTGTGCTTTTCTTTCTTAAGAAATGTTGTCTTTATTTATGAGCATGTGAAATTCTGAGGAGGAGCTCTTACACTTAAATGAACCTGCGAGCAGCCCATAGAAAAGCAAGTGCCTGCAGCGCTAATAATGAGAACTGACAAGGCGATCCTGCTGTGTTTATTTATGACCTTCTGCCTTTGTTAGCTCTTGTGAGAAATTCCTCTCTAACCATAACAATATTGCTGGAGCTTGGCACTGCGCTGAGGAATCCTACGGCGCCCCGAGGCCGCTCACTGGCACGGGTACAGCTCGCAACAGATTGGCATGGTTGTTGAAATTTTCATGTTTTCCCTTTATTTATTTCTTTACTTAATTCATAAGGCTGTTTGTTCCTTTGGTACGTTTGTTTCTTTGGTATGTTTGTTTGTTCTGACAAGCAGCCTTCAAAAGTATTTTGGGACTTTGTGAAGATCCCAACTTACTGATTTGCTTTTTTTCCTCTTTTTTGGTGGTCTGTCTAATGAATAACTCAGAGGATGAAATGAGCTTTGTTTTGATAGTTCCATCAGGTAGATCTTCTTAGAACTTGTGAGATAGGTAGGGGTTTTTTTAAAGAAAGACAGCAGCATATAAATGCTGTGGCCCTATTTGTAGTCTTCAGCATAGAAAACTGCAAATGGGGGACTGGGACAAGTGCTCAGGCAACACTGCAGCAAAGCAGCAACGACTTTACAAGCCACACAGCAAAACTTTCATCAGGTTAAGAACCATATTCTTCTTGAGCTGTAGCTCTTACAAACCATGCCTTGATGCAGATGGCTGTTTTCTCATCTTTCTATCACATGCATTCCCCAGAAGACCTCTTGGCCCTGCTCCCTAAGCTGTGTTATGTAGCTCAGGCACAGATGTGGAGGATGGAGAATCAGCAATAGGTAGGGCTGAACCTGAAGGTCTGGCAGGGCTGAAGTTTCTTTTTGCTTCATCTTGCAAGGACCAGGATGCAGCCATTGACAAGCGCTGCTGTTCCTCAGGCTGCTGCATGTGACGTGGTGTTTCCATGGGGAAACAGCAGCAGCAGGAGAGGAGGGGAAAGGATCACTGCCTTACAAAATCCTGGCAGACCCTCTTTCAAAGAAGCTTCCAGCTGCAGCCCTTTTTTTCCACCTCTGTCACATTACCTGACATGTTTTTTCGCACCATGTATGAACACACTCAAAATTCAGTGCAACTAGAATAGAGATCAGTGGAGAAAAAAGTTCTCTTTTATTCTATTTACAAATATTTCGTAAAAGTGGCTTCCAAATGCACTGTCTCTGTGGGCCGTGGTACTGCAGTGGTGCTTGCTGGAGGGAGCCACAGCAGGGACATAGCCTGGCAGGTGTTGGGGAAGGACAGTTGGCACCTTAGGTAAAGGGCTGGGTAAAGCACCGTCGTACAAGAGGGCAGATGGGAGCACCCTTCTCAGTAAGGCTCCACCAAGCATCCACCCGTTGTGGTCCATGGAGCAGCAGCCACATTTTTGCCCATCACAATTGCTGTACGCTGAACATCCTTCCTGTGCTTTCTTGGAATTTTTTCAGGGCATTTTTATTAGCATTACACTGAATTGGTAGTTCTGTGCAATACCAACCTCCTCCCTTCAAGCCAAGGAAAATTTTGGAGGAACAACCTGCTGAAAGCTTTATCTAAGATCTCAGGACTCCCTGTCTTCTCTGTGGTAAGAAAAAGCTGCAACTTTGAAGCATGCTCAGGCACTCAAAAACTCACAAAAAACTGGCTTTCGCAATTCACCATGGAAGTCTTTCCTTTCTATGATATATTAATTAAAGAACAGTAGTAACTGGTATATTGCTTTTTCTGTAGATTGCATAGTCTACATGGTTTAACACTTCCGCAGTGACTTTTCCACGTTTCTCCTCATTTGTTAGATTTCAAGAGTACACCTAAAATTATGAAGCTGTTGGATAAAATTAGCCTAATGCACTCAACGATCAGGACAACCATGTTGTTATCTTAGCCTCGAGATACCTCTTCCCACCTCAAAAGCGAAGTTTGTAAGCCGTGGCTGGGACAGCATGCTTAGCAGTAGACAGGGGAGGGTATTGGCCTTTCAGAATTTTTTCTTAAAGCTTAATTGAAGCACTACAAGTTATCCTTCCTACGAGGGTAATCAAGACATTATTTCAAAAGAAATCTGAGGCCGAGACACTTTTCTAAGATTTCAAAAGCCTTTTGAAATTTATATAGAGGTTTCTGAAACATGAGTTCTACACAAGTTCTGTTAAAGCTGTATCATCTCAAAATATCACGTTCCCTTGCTGCTCAATTATTTTGCACAATAGCGTGCCCAACCAGCACTGAATTACTGCGAGGAGATGTGAATTCCAGAACTTGGGGTGATGAGGGAGTCTGGTTCTAGCTGGCATGTGCAAGAAATGGTCTGAAAGTTTATTTTCTGCTTTATTACCATCTTGGATTTCATTTCCCAACCTTTTCCCAGGTTACTGGAAAATGAAGAGGTGGGAGGGCTTGAGCTGAACAGCTCTTGAAGCGTAATTGTTTAGTTTTGCTGCTGTGGCCCATAAACCTCAGAAAGGATTAAGCAGTTTGTGTGTGTGGCGGGGGGTGTGGAGCAAAGCAGAGTCAGAGCGATCACAGCCCCGTTCATTTGTGCTTTATGGGTTGTCGATCTACGTGCCGCTGGGGTCGCGTTGCGTTCAGAAAAAGGGAAGGGAAACAAAGAGGGAGGAGGATGAGAGATTCCTGCATGATGCTGAGAGAATGAGTCTGGAGTGGCAAATTAAGCTCAATACACTGCATATCCAGTTTGTTCCAGTTTAGTTAAATAAGACATAATTAATTAATTAATTAATATTGTTCTCTGAGGCAAGTCACCTTATTAGGTTCCTTAAAAAGGAAGCCTTTCTATCTAACATTTACCGCTCTTTTTGGTGTATACATTAAGCTCCTTTCAGCTTCTGATTCAAGAGGAAGAGATGGAAAGTTATTGGAGCACCTGTGGTTTTGAAGTTCAAGTTATGTCTGTGGCTTATTTACCATCTCATTGAATTGTGGTATTTGGTTACAGAGTGTTGCGGGAGAGAGAAGAAAGAGACACAGTATGATGCATGCACAAGCCCTAAGCTAATGAAAAACTATGTTTTGTAGATCCTTATTCCCACGGTAACCTGCTGGGACATCCTTTTTATCAAACCATAACTCTACAAAGGGTATTAATATGCCAAAAAAAAAAGGCAAGTGCTGTAGATCAAGAGCTTTTAAACCTTGGGCATGCAGGTGTATAGGTTCATCAGTTGTTTAAGCCATTTATCGTGGTCCACACATAGGTAGCCTTGGGCTGTCGGAACAGCTCACTTGTTACCAACTTGCCTCATGTACTGTGGGATGAAAAGATCTGCTTTCAGTGATCAGTGGGCAACTGATTGTTGGACCAACACTTTTTCTGTCCTCTCAACTTCGGTCTCCAAATCAGGTAGTATGGTAGGTCCAAACTTTTTAACAGCACAGCTAATGCCTTCTGAATGCAATGTGGGATAGTCTGAGAAGCACGTGTGGAAAGATCTTAATTTATAATTGCAAAATAGGTGTGTTGTGACTCAGAGTATGTCTGTAGTAGTAAACAGTAAGGTACATTAAGCTGTGTGAGGTTGTGTGGTCGTGTTTAAAGAGCTTCTCTTACATGAGCTACCCTGCATAGACCTATTGAGTATCTGTGCGCTGCAATCATGTGTGGGCGTACTGCAGGATAGACATGGTGTGAATTTTACCACATTTCATGTTACGGTATTCTGAAGTGGTGTTTGCTCCCTTTTGCTTGAGCCACACCTGCAAAATCTCAGGTTTTTGAATACATAGTCTCAAGATAGATGGTCTATGTCTGATTGCATGCGCTGCAAGTTTCCAAAAGTATGGTAGCCAGAGTAAATGGAATAAAGGGAGTAAGCAATAATTTCTAACGCATATTGCTGCAGCTCCTGCTAAAATTTTAGGTCTCTTTCAGATCTACTGACCCATATATTCTTTTGGTAATGTCTTGTTGTTCTTTCTCATATGCTTTTGCTCAAATCCATGTTTGTCTGTCTTGTGATTCGGTACTCTTCTCCTCGCTTGGTCTGATTTCTTCCTACAACAGCTGTGAAAGTAGAACAAGTAGGTAATGGGAGGGGAAATAGCAGGCGCATGGTGTTTTCCTTGTGGCTTTGTGATGCTGGATTCAACATGGCCAGCAGCACAGCTAGGAAAGCAGGCTGGGCTGGCAAGCAGGGGCGTCGCCCAGTGGCCGCTCAAATTCTAAGCTTGCTGCAGAGAGGGAGGAGGATAGTGATCCCCAAAATAACAAGCTCCAGAGAGCTTGAAAGGTTCTGGATCAGTGCATGTTTTCCTTCAATCAGCTTCCTCTCTGTTTTATCCTGCCAGTTTAGTCTGTCTTCTCCCTGGGGAGGTAGCTGTAGCCTACATGATCTAGAAAAAGGTTGTAATCCAAAGAGACGCAAAAGAAGGAAGTTGTTATGTCTCACCTCATTGTTCTTTATATGAAAAAACCTTAAGTTCGACGGAAGGGATTTCATGTTTGGGGATGGTTAAGATTGGCACTGACGAAACTGTGGATGGGAAGTAGTATGAGTACGACTAAATTTTATTAGGTTGCTGTTACGCAAACGCAACTTCTCTTTCTTCTTCATAGGGGGAATTTGTTGTGGTTTTCATTGATTTGGTTATTTTAAATGTTGATGATTTATTAATGATAAATAGCTGATGCTGTAGCTACAAGAGTTGTTGGCTGAGAATTTTTCTTCGATACTGAAGAAACAAATGGCTCCTAAGGGTTTGTGCCTTTTGTTTTTAAATTTTATTTCCAGAAATTCTACGTGCTAAGCATTCTGCTTCAGAGATAAACAGTGAAGTTCGTATCTTGAGAAATGCTGTGTTACTGTTTTTCTGTTCTGGAGATGTACTGTTTATTTTCGATATAAAAAAGTATTGTTGTCAGACAAGCTGTGTGTCCTACCTGTTTACATTCCTTGTTAGACTTTGTAAATTTGCTTTGATAGCACATGGGTCATTAGTATTTATCATTTCATACAGGGGAGTCAATGTTTGTAAACTAGCGACTTTTTTATGCCATTAGGAGATTTCTTGATGCAGCTGGAGACCTCAGCAGCCCCCTTCCCATTAACTGTCAGGGAGCTGCAGACCCCGTAATGAGTGGCACTCGGCATGGGCAGGGAGGTGTGCGGTGGTCTGGCCTTTCATCTGCTGCCTTGAAGCTACGGTGTCAGTTTTGAGTTTCTAATTGCCCTAAGTTGGTTTTGCCCTAAAGCTCTTGTCTGGCCAAGCAAATAAGATCCCATCGTGGATCAGTGCAGGCACAGAAGTGTGACTATATCCATTTTAGCAACTTCTTCTCATCCTGTGTCTGACAGATATGGGCATATCATGTTCTGTTCTTGGACACCTGTATCCACAGGTCAACAATTTGTATTTTTAGTTAAGGTTGTCTTACAAACACAGATCCTTTGCTTGTTAAACAAATGTAGTAAGAAATTATTCTTTCTTTAAATGAACTGGGGATTGAATGCTACAGTGAGATGCCATATTCAGCAGAACAAAATCATATTCCTTGTTAGGGTGGCAGTCCTGCCTAGGCAGCCGGGAAGGCCGGTTGCATGTCTCGACCCTCGCGGGCTGTGCTGTCGCAGTGTTCACTGTCGATGAAAGTGCAAGCCTGCAGGCACGTGTGCGAGGAGGTGTGCCTTCAGCCACAGCCTCTCCTGCGCAGTCTGCTGTGGCCTAGCAGCTCAGGTCCTTAATCTGACATCTGAGCCAGTGACACTCTGCACCAGCTCATCACGTACTCTTTGGTGTTCATATTGTAGGACCAGGAGTTACCTAAAAAAGGAAAAGGGGGGGGTGGGGGGTGGAAAGGTGTGACTATTTTCTAGTGGCCCTGCGCCAGCTCATCACGTACTCTTTGGTGTTCATATTGTAGGACCGGGGGTTACCTAAAAAAAAGGGGGGGGTGGGGGGTGGAAAGGTGTGACTATTTTTTTGGTTCTGACTGACCAGCCAGTCCACTTAAGATCCCTTACATGGTTCTGACTTTGCAGCGAGTCCACTTAAGATCCCTTACATTTGGCAGATGAAACATTCCCATTAACTGAGTGTTTGGAGAAAAACCCAAGTCAGTTAGTCAGCAGCAAAATTCATACCAGCTTTAGTGAACCTGTTCAAAAAACAAAGCAGCAAACCTTCCTTTGCTCTTTCCCCGCTCTCGGCAAGTATTTATTTAACAGGACTAACACTTTTCTTAGAAACAATGTTTTCTGCGCACTTTTAATCAGGGGGATTTTTTAAGACTGGGAATGAATTTCCTAGCCGAATTATGAGTAAGAACTGTCCAAAACAGTCATTTGCTTAGCGATTAGGTAGTAACCTGGGACTTGGATCTGTTTTTCCAAGTTGGCTTTTTGTAGATAATTTCTGGAAGACTGATGTAATTCCAGGATCCCATAGGTTGAAAAGACGGCAGGCAGAGCACTGGCACTGCATTGTTTGCTTACGCTTTTTCTCGGTTGCTTGGGTGAGTATAGGGCTTTTGGGGAAAAGATTTTGCATCCTTGGGGACTTCCTTGTATAACTTCTCAGAGAAAGTATTTGATACTGATTGGAGTCCTTGCAACACAGTTCAGTAACTGAGTTATTTTGGGAAGCATGTGAGGTCTGCAGAATGAAGGGAATGTGCTTCCCCAGCAAGTGGTGCTTTGCCACTAAATTTGGTGCAAGAAGCTAGTGTTTTTATCATATACTTAGAATTTCCTTCATCTAGAGTATTGCATGAATAGTTTACCACATAGAGGTTAAAGTTAAAAATTTGGTTAAAAACACCGAAACATCTAGTAAGTGGAATAAAGTAAGACTGACAAGTACCATGGCTAACTAAAAAGTACCTCTGCCCAACTGTTGTCAAAGTTTGGGTTTGTCTTGCAAGTAAGTTTTTAGTATGAAACAAATCCTCTCCTTACAATAGCATGTTCTGAGGTAGAGTTGTGCCTGTCAATAAAAATCGAGCTTTTTCCTCGGGGAGGTGTTTGAAATGGAGGTGATCTTGTCTACTTTTCCTTCTCCAAACCTTCAATTAAAAAGATTCAGAGAATGAACCTTGTTTTCTGGCCCTGAATTCGTTTCAGTAAGGGGTGTAAAAGGCACTTTGGCAAAAATGTAACAGCAGTCTTGCTGTCTCCTGTTAAAGAAGAACTTTTTAAGGATGTGCATTAGGTATGTTTAGTGTGCTTAGTTGAGGGTCGCAACAGAGTTGGTGTGGAAGGCAGGCACCCGTGTAGGGGGTAGCAGCCTTTGAAAACGAAAGGATTTTCTTCGTGGTCCCCATCGTTGCTGTGCCCGTGTGTTTTTCTGGTTGCACAGGCGGTGGGAGGCTGTTAGCTCACTCGCTGCCTCGACAATGTGACCAGCAGGGCCTTTGGAAGACTTCTTGAAACATGCTATTGTAGGCTGCTTTGTGATGAAAAGAGGTCTTACAAATATCTTGAAATTTAAACAGAGCCATTGTGGGTTTTCCCTTTGTGTGCATATGTGTGTTTGTCAGCCAAATGATTTGTTCAAAGTTAATCTCAATTACAGAGCATATTGTTCATAATCCCCCATGGCTCCAAAACAATAGCAGAGTGTATATCTGCTTGAATATATATTTACATACTTACATGTAAAATATGTTTGCATGTATATATAACTTTACTTCTAAAGCGGTGATTCGTGTTAAGGAGACAGATATTTCATGCAGGATCCTGTCTTTTGAGCAGCACCATCCTCCATCCTAATAAAAATACTGCAGGAAGGCCTGAATGGAGTGAGCAGGGCTTTGATCCTGCAGCCAGGCGGTTGCTGCAGTTCCCTACGCGTAGTGCTGGGATTTGTGCTAGCAACGCGGATGGTAGGGTAGAGTCTGGGGTTTTCAGCTTCTTGGAGACTGGGAGGTTTTGTATGTCTTTAATTTTAATATCTACAGAATACCTCTGCTTTTCTTCTACTCCCTGAGCATAAAAGAACCGATAGGCAATAGTTGGGAAGTTTAAATAAATCCCAGGTTGTATATTCTCTGCACAATCCCTGCAAGAGAGGCCCAAACTACAGTAACCTGTCAGTGAACTTAGGGTGTAATTTAGCAGCGTAGGAGCCCAGTTAGCAAGGTGCTCCACACTTTCCCTTTTTACTGATTTCAGAGAACGTGCTCATCATTTTTCAACTGTAGGTATTTACCAAGGGATCCCTTTAGTAAAATCTTGTTTTATGTCTGCTGAGACACTCTTGAGCAAAACCAGCAACTACATGAAGTGTTTGCAGTGTAAATTTTTGCTCTGTGGTGAATGCTCTAATCCTGTCACACTCTGTGTGTAAAATTGTGGTGGTATTACCGAGTTACTGTAGTCTCCTTTTTGATGTTTATTGGATCTATGTGTATTCCTTGAGTAAGTTAATGTTATTATATTATATATGGGTGTTCGTATTTTTTTCCCTTGTGCTCTCTTTGTAAGCAACTTTGGGTTTCCTGGCTCTATATAAGCACTTTGCTTCCTTCTACCCCTTGCCGGCTGCGTTGCAATAGCAAGTTGGTGTGCTGTTTCAAGAGCGTCTCTCCTGTCAGTCTGATAAGATCGTACCACCAGGAAAGCATAACATTATAATCCCAAGCACAACGTGATCCTGTTCATTTTAGCTCTTGTAATTGTCAGAAGGACAAGAATAAAGGTTGTGCATGGGTGGAAGGTGAGGCTAGAAGTGAAGATAGTCGGAGATAAAACACTTTGCTAAAAGAGATAAATCCTGCGCAGGGACGTTTCAGTTTGTAATCAAGGTATTATCTAGAAATGAACTTTGAAAGCTGGCTGGGATGTCCTGAGTAATACAGGATGTAAAACTGACATAGAGAACACAGAACTGTAATATGGGTTTGTGATGGGGAAAAAAATTATTTTGTCTTTCATTTTTTCTTAGATTTGGTGCCACATTTGAAAATATAGTCATACCAATACCATAGACAAGAATAATAACATTACTCTACACGAAACAGATCTACAAGAAACGAGATTTCTGGTAATTCTAGACTTGCTACATTTTACTGGAAGAAACGAGTGCTTTCCAGAAAAAGCCTCTGAAAAGAGGCAAAATTTAAGGCATGCCTTAGGGTACAGGGACTTCAGCCCCTTAAAAGAATCCCAGCAATTACCTAACCTGCCAACTTTCCAACAAGATAAATGGAAGCACTGTAGCTTGAAGGTGCCTTGGTTTGAATGAGATGCAGTAAGTAAGGTCTCTCTGTTCTTTACAGGCATCATAGATCTGATAGTACTTATAAAAGAAGAATAGAGTTGGTGCCCTGCTGACTAAATTGTCCTCTAGAGGAGTATTAGTTACAGAGCTTCTTTGTTAACTAGGCTGTATGCTTAAACCACTGTGAATTTCTCTTATTAGTAGGCTTTTTAATAGCTTTACGTATAGATATGCTAAGTAAATGCAAGTATATCTGTGTAATTTACGTATATAATGTGTACGTGTACAGTATTTTATATATAAATAAATGTTTGTGATGTGGAAATTGCACAACTTCATTACTGTTCCGTTAAACCGAGGTAAAACAAGCATTAAAATACTGATAATAGGAGAACAGTAAGTCGACTTCTGCTCTTTCTGCCCAGGTGCTTCACATAAAGTCTTTCTTCTCCTTCTCTTTAATTTCCCAATTAGCTTTTGTGGATAACAGAGGTGTTTCTAAAGCCTTTGTATGCTGGAAGTTTCCCAGTTGCTCACCTACTCAGGCTTTCTACCTTAGAAGACCAGGTAAGGCCACGAAGTGTATCTTAACAAAAAATACAAAGTAATGATCTGCAAACCACCCTGCGCGGAACGGCTGATATTTCTCATTTTAGCCTGCTGTAACACAAGGTAGCACAGCCCAGGCATCTAGATAGGCAGCAGCCTTTGGTGCCGTCCTGAGAGCAACCTCATTATCAGCTTTCTTGATGGGTCTGACGAATGAATGCTACGGTAGCATCCTCGGCAGATGAGTTGATTACGAAGTTCCCCGGCCCAGGGAGGAAATCCCAGTGCTTACGCTGAGCGCACGTGGAGAGCGCAAGGCACCGCGGGTGTGCTGAGCCCGCCTGGCTGCTTCCCTCTGCGTGTACTGGGGGAGGGTGGCATGGCTTCGCTCTTTAAATAGGCGGGCATCATGCAAGCTTTCCTCTTTCTTTTCCGCTTTTGTGAAGGAGTTGCGTCAGGTTGGTGAGGAAATCCCTGGAAGGCAGGCACTTGAGGAAATGCCTGGGACTCCACCCCAGCAGGAGGCTGGAGAAGTCAGATGCGACCTGATGGGAAAAGTGAACTGCATTCCTGTCCCCAGGTTCTTGCCCACGCGCACGCTCGGCAAGCTGGGGAGATGCCGTGGGGAGCGGTCAGGTTTTGCCTTGGTCTCTGAACAACAGATAATTTCATCACGGACAGTGCTAACTGCTTCGTGGCTTTTCGTTATTTTGGCGTGTTTATTTTTCAAGTACTTCGTGGCTTGCCAAAACAAATGAAAGCTTTAATCCACACACCCTTTTAAAATCTTTGTTATTCTAAACGTAAAACCCTGTGTTTTCTATATCTTTTATCAGTTGGGTGCCTATCTGGGTTTTTTACGCAGAATTTGTATTCCTTTAGAATAGGCTCTATTCTGCTACATTCGGTTTTCAGGGGTTTATTATACGCTTTTCAGCAGCATTTGTTTTATCAGCACTTCCTGGAGCATTTGTTACACATCACGACAGCAGCGATTTGATTCCATTTAGAAGAATACCATATTATGTACGGAAAAGCAGTAATTGCTTACCTGTTTGCCAAATACATTCCACTGTGAAAAATCTCTAGCGTTGCTCTATACAGTATCAAATGGTGTTATTTCTTTATATTTTCTACAGTTAATAGTTTCAAAAAAGAAACAATGAAAGTAATTTACTGCCCATTTCACAATTATATTTCCATTTGTAGGGATTTGGAAGTCTACTCTTGAATGAATGCAGAGTCCACATACAGACTGACGTTTCAAACGTAATTTTTGCTTTTCATATGCCTAATGAAATACACCTACAATTTTGTGCTTGTCAGAAAAAGCAAAATTAACCTGTGGTGAGGGTTGTGCTTGAAGTATTTGTGGAAATTCATTGGAAATAAGGTCTGCAAGGTGTCCTGCAGAGAGCTAAGTCGGGTGGGTTGTATTTACTACCTTTATGCATGAGGAGGAATAACACGTAGCGTTCTAGGTGGCTTCTAATGAATGTTATTGGTGTTTAAACTGTTAATCCTACTCTTTCCATGCCTTGGAAGACTGGCTGTATCTCTCTGGGGAGACTGGCTGTGAGCCTCCCTCTTAACCAAGGTAGTCAGCGTCGGGCAGGACTCTTACTCTAAATATACTGCTTTGCATTTCGTCCAAGTTCTGTAACTTCAAAAAATAACTTTATTTTTTGTTATGAAAATTAGGCAACAGTAAGGCTTTGCTTCCTGAGCTCTTTGCTCAGGCAGAGACCAGTTCTTTTTGTGCTACTCGGACGATGGGTCCCATTGTCTACGGTGCAACCACTTGCATGATCAAGTGAAGTCAGTATCAGCCAAAGTAACACAGTCTGTCAACCCAGTTAGTGGAAGCCTCAAAGGTCATTTAATGACCTGTTTTATATGTGAGGTAGCTCTCTGCCTCTTGTTTGCACCTTAATTCGCTAATAGAAATAGTAACATGCTCCTTAACTTGTGCCTTGCCGATAGTCATGGAAGCACAGCTATCTTTGCGCTTTTCAGTTTGTATGAGATTTTTCTGTGATGCTTAGGAATTAATGTTTTTCCTGACAGTTAAGGGGCATGCACTTGCTTTGTCACAGCATTCTTGGTTTGTCATATCTGATTTTACAATGATGTAAAAAAAAAAAATTGCTCCCACAGATCCAAAGATCAGTATAACTCCCGTGTTACAGCTTTAGGGAATACGCCCAGCAATTCGTAGTTAGAATTCAGATGTGCTTTGACCTATGGAGGAAATTTCTCATTGAAAATGCAGCAGTTGTGAACTGAAATGGAGCAACTGTTTAGCAGTGTATTCAAATGAAATTGAAGAGAAACTGAGAGTTGTACACTGGTATTTGATGGAAATAGAGAAGCAGCCGTCCTTGCTTCTAGGTGGCCAGCGGGTCCTGTGCTGCCGCTGAGGGCAGGGCCTCTTCTTGTGTCTCTTCTGCAAGGTGAAGGAGCTGCATGCGAGTGTTAGAAGAGCTGCGTATTTTACACCCTTCTTCTCTCGTTTTGGTGATTGTTTAAAGAGTGAAGTGTATAAGCTGTGATTGTAACGGTAGCAAACCCCAAAACGAAATACTGTGTGAAGGTGAAACTGATGTATCGTTTTCATTAGTTTTAGTATGCTCAGGCAGAATTTGTGGGATTAATTTTGAAAGCTTAATCCAGATGGAAAAGGTTAAATTCAATGTTGAGTGAGTTTGGTTCCAATTCATTTGTTGCCCTTGCTCGTTCTTTTTCTCAAAAGAATTAGAGATTAAGCGGAGAATTGTACGTACTATCCTTGTTTTCTGCCATCATTTAACTACATGAACCAACGTTAAAGACAGCCTCTCAGTTATCTGCTGCAATAAGTAAACAAATGGACCTCGTCACCATGCCAGCTCTCAAGTCCTGTGGCCTGGGTATTAGTTCATACGACTACTAACGTTCTTTTTTCCTTCTTCCTCAGGATTTATCTGGATCCATTGACGACTTGCCGACTGGAACCGAAGCAACCCTGAGCTCAGCTGTTAGCGCGTCAGGCTCTACGAGCAGCCAAGGGGAGCAGAGCAACCCTGCACAGTCTCCATTCTCCCCTCATGCTTCTCCACATCTCTCTGGCATCCCCGGGGGCCCATCGCCTTCCCCTGTAGGCTCTCCCGTTGGAAGCAACCAGTCGAGATCTGGTCCCATTTCTCCAGCGAGTATTCCAGGTAAGTTTATACCAACAAACAAAATTAAACTGATAGATGGGTTTATTAAATAAATAAATACTCCTGTATTCCAAATTAATTTATTTTCTGAGAATCCTGCATTTTCAGGGCCTTTTTCTACAAAAAACCACATACTTAAAGCAGTGGTAAATTCCATCTAAACTTCAGCTGCCAAGCCCTCAGAGTGCTCGAAATTCTGAACTTGACTCCACATATGTGTTTGATAAATGTCTTTATCATCGACCAATGGCGAATACTTGATCATAATTTTTGTATTTAATTCGTGTGTCATCTATCTGTCACATGTTTCTTTCTATTATTTACAGGGTCCCTTTTTTGGTTTTACTGTGTATTTTTGTTGGTTTTGGCTCTTGGACTTGTATGGTGGTTTCAGTACCGCAGGATGAGGCAGAGATTTTCTAAAGCTGTATTGTGATAATGTAATTTTGGACATGAGTACAGAATATTGTATGAGATATTTCTTAATATTTGCAAAAGTCAACAAGTTACTAGGAATCCAACCCCACCAGTAATAATTGAAACGCCAGTGGCATGCTTGCCACTCGCTTTCTTGTGCCACGTAGAGTTATGACACACAGGCATTCATGTACATTCAGAAATTTGTGGAAATCTGTTAAGATACCCAGAAAAAAAAAAAAAAGGCATGCATTAATTCCAGTTCTTACCTTGTCCCCACCCATCGGGCATGTTACTTGCAGGGGATCAGGCAGCAATGTGTATTTGGTATTTCAGATGAGTTTATTCTCTTTCTGATGCTCAAGTTTTATGATTATTTTCTGACATTTTGAACACTAGGGGAATTCCTAAGAGTAGGAGAGTGCTGATATTACCCCAGGGATAACATCAGTTGCTGACAAAACCATGAAAAAATCAACATGGAGCTCACTTACAAGAATCAAAAGCAGTGATGCCTTTTCATTAGATGTGCTGTAAACCAAATGCAGGTTAAAATTCAGTGAGTAGCCTGTGTTTCAGTATTCAATACAAAGGTATCTGTGTAAAATGTATGTTCCTGTTTGTATACAGAGGTTAAAGTAGATAAGCAAAGGGGAGTAAGCTTGGTGCACGCAGGAACGTTGCATACTAAATGCGGCCCGAGCATGTCGAGCCCTGATGCTGCATGCGTGCCCTGCAGTTATTTCTTCCCTCTCCAGCCGCTCTGACCAGCAACATGTGCTCAGGTGAGGCAGGAATAGCAGGGACAGCAGCAGGACCGGAGTATTTACATTATGTGCAGTATGGTAGCTTTGTATTTGCAGCATATTTACCAGTACGTGGTGCAGAAGCCCGTCCCTGTTGTTGAGGGAAGCCAGATAGTCCACCTAGCTGGAAAGGTAACATTTTCCCACAGTCAGATTCAGGCAAGTAAATGGATTGGCATTTTAGCAGCCTGATTGCTGAATAAGGAAAGAACGTTGTGATGTTGAACATAGCTTTAGTGTAGCCATGATAGGTAAGGATGGGAACAGGACAGTGTGTAGGGGAAAGTAATAACTTTTACGAAAACGGTTGATCCCTGTGGGGTAAAAATAGAAGGGGTGTGGGTCCAAAGGTCAGGGTCAGAGTCACTTCATCACTTCAGCTGAGCCCAAAAGCTCATTTTAGTGACTGGCCTAGTGAAAAGTATTGCCCCTTCATAGAAACTGTGCCACCATTTTGCATGGTGGTTTTCTGGTCTGCTGCAGTAACACAAAAGCAACTCTTCCTCAGGAAGGATTTTTATGAATGGCGCTAAATCAAAATGGCACGCCGCTGTTTTCCCCAGCGTGGGCGAGCTCCTGGTCTCTGCAGCTCTTTCGCTAAAGGTGAACTCCAGGCACGAGCTAATGCAGCGTTCTCCAGAGGGGAGCCGGGCAGCTGCGGTAGCATTGCTGCTGCTGCTGCTGCTGCTGCTGCCGCCGCTGCGTTTCTCAAGCTACAAAATGACACGAGCAAGGCTGCTATTTAAAACCCTGCGACTAGTGGGACGCCGCCAGGTGCTGGGGCTTTCAAGCCGTATGAATTAGACTGTGCTTTCGCCTAAGTGTATTCCCATCGTTGTGCTTCATTACTAGGACTTCGGTAGCTTTTTTCAGCCATATTCACGAGCCCCTGTGAAAAAGTAATACCGAGCTTGTTTGCATTTCTGTGGCTGTTTGCAGCGTTGAGGTTGTGGCCGTTTTTAAACATAGATTGTGTAGTACAGCGTCTCGCCTTTAATAATTTTGTTCGCTGCTATTTTCCTCTCCGTTCTCACCCTACCCTTGTTTGTTCTGACCTCATTCCTCTCCTATTACCTCCTGTGATGTTGTGCCACAGCTTCTCCATGTGACATAGATTGGCTCTTTCAATCATTCTCTCTCCAGCAAGTCATTGTAAAATGAGCAGCTGTTGTGTTGCTGATAGCTATGGCTAGGGAAAGCCAAAATGTTGCAGGGGGTTCTTGGTGGGAAGGCCGTTAAAATAAAGGTGTTGCTTTCCCAGGGTTTACTGGAAGAGAAGCGTCCTTTTCCCAATGCCTCCTTCCTTGCAACAAAATTGAAGACTAATTTAACATCAAAAGGGCGGACAAACAAACAGCCCCCTATTAAACCTCCCAAATGGCTTATTCTCTTCCACTGCCTGTTTAAGCTGTCTCCTCACCCCACCACAAGCCTGCCGCCCCACATTGCATTCTGCCACACGCTGCGAATTTCACAGGAATGGACTGGCACAGGCAGCACTGACATTGGCACGTCCCTAGCTCAGTGGGCATTTCCTTCCTGTGCTCTCTGAAATACTGGACGGATATTTTGTGTGGTAAGTGGCACACACATATACAGCCTTTGTTTCCATTTGCATTACTGGAATAGACCGGGGAGATTAACCCCTAAGAGCAGAAAAAGCAACTTTGACGGGTTTTGTTCAGAAAGATCATTTTCTCTCAAAATGGTAACACTTCTCGTTCAGACACACATTCATTACAGGACTGAAATCCTACTCTTTTATGATTTTTAGGGATTCAAAATGGCATTCTGATTTCCTGTTAAAGATGATCATTATTCTGCTTTGCCAGAAATCCTGATCTCTTTATTTTGTAGCCATCTTCATAATTAGGGTACGTGTTCTTCCAAAGAATGAGATGTGATGCCCTGCACTGCTTTGGGTCTTGAACTGTGCCTGATTCAACCCTAAACCATTAGTGGAAGCTGACACAGCACATCATCAAAATGCACTGCTGTTGCCAGAAGATTTAGTGGCTGTTAATTTCACTTTTCTCTTTTTTTTTTTTTCTCCTCTCCCTCCTGCTCCAACCATTCCAGTTTACTAACAAAGCAAAAATGTAAATAAGCTAAACTCCGCTTTCTCCCCCTCCTCCCCAGTTTTGATCTTACTGGCCAAAGGCTTTTGTCAGCTCTTTCTCCCTTGCGGTGTAAGCAGCAAAAATTTTTAATATTAAGAGTTCTGTGGAAGATTGCTGATAGGCCAGGAATCCCTTAACCCATGATGGACAAGCAGATTTTGTACAAGTTAATGGATTCTATTATTTTTAAACCTCTGCAGTGATTTTTATCTGTATAGAAGAGAAGGGTACGCTATAGTAATAATGAATAACAAATGCCGTCTTTAGAAATATGTAAAACTATATTTTTAAAAAGATCAGTATTTTGACTTGTGCTTTTAATACATTTTACATTTACTTTCTGAACAAACAAGCTTATTTTCACTCTGTTAAGCATCAGCTGCGTTGTTGGTTTTATTACAATTGTATCGATGTCTTCTTTCACCAAGGAGCTTGGATACAGCTGGAGTTACAATTTTCAAAAAGAAATCCATTGTGTGGATACTCTCACTTAGGAATGTTATTGCCAGTGATCTTAATTTACGCTAACCAGTGGTCAGCACCCTCCTCTGATTAAAAAGAGCCCAAATTTTTAATTCTGATAATTATGTGAGTCAATGGATATGTTCCATTTAGTGATCAACCTAACTCTCTGCAAACCTGGAGGTCTTCCACTCCTGTATTGGTCAGCTAGCTAGCTTGAAATCCAGGACCCGTCAGAATTACAGCTAGCACGGCAGGCAAAAAAAGAGCAAGAGTGGAACGGGATGCCCAGAGAGAGCTGTAACAGGATATCTTGCCTTGCTGTGCATGTTAGTCAGCGTGTGGATAGACTAGAGTGACTAAAATGCTGAGAGAAGAAAAAAATGAGCAAACAGGATATCTTGCCTTGCTGTGCATGTTAGCGTGTGGATAGACTAGAGTGACTAAAATGCTGAGAGAAGAAAAAAATGAGCAATAGTCTGTCATAGTCCGAAAGGACATTTTAATGCAAAAATCTGAATAGGAGTGATGCTTTCTTTCGTGCCTTATAAAAGGAGCCTAAGAAAAAAAAGCCTAGGAGTTGAACTGTTTCCAGAAGCGGCTGCAGGAAGACAAGCTGACTGGACAGATCTTGTTTTAAGCAAGAATTTGGAAAAATTTTTTTGCTTGGGATTGAGCTATTCCACATGCTTATTCCATTGACCACCACTACTGGTATGTTATACAGCATGGACTCTTTTCAAACATTATTTGAGGGAGAGAAGACTACCATATGAAAGTGAATTTGTAATACTGTATTTTTTGTTGAAGTTTTACAGATACCCTATAATAATTGCAAAACAAGAAAGGAGATTATATCCTTGTAAAATGGATATGATCCCCCTGTCTAGAAAGATTATTTTAACACATCTATCAATATTTCCCCCTTGGCTTCTCCGGAGGCAAAAATCCTGCAACAGCTTGTTGCAGGGAAGATGCATGCTGTTCATTGGCATCCAGACCAGAAAAAAACAAAACACAAAATGCCATTGACGTAGCTATGTTCTTAATCACTGCTAGTGCACAAAACATCTATTCAGCAGTTTTGCAAATCTAGAATGCTTACAAATGAAATACGTGAATGTTTCACATAGCAGTAGTTTAAAACCCTTTCTTTCGAAGGGTTTGAACAACATTTAGAGTTTTTCTGTCTTTTGACGAGGAAAAATAAACAAATTGTATGGTGCTCTAGCTCGAGGCACTGCTTCTAGCATGTAGAGCATCTAACCTGTGATACCTATTAGAATTCAGCCCAGGTCACAACTGATGAATAATGTGATAATATATTATTCATCAAACTGATGAATAATCACAAATATTATTCGTGAAATAACTAAATAGTCTCAATCTAGTTTCTTGAGGAGAGCTTGTGCTACAAAAGGCACTATCAAAACTGCTATCATACTCGCAGTCTGGCCAGAGAGATCAGGGAGGTGTCCGTCTCTGCAGAGGTGGTCTTCCCAGAACAGGTGCAGGAGATGAAATGAGGCAGAGACACGCTGTTCGAGTTCCTCCTGTTAGGTTTTCCTGACGACAGAGGGTTTCATATTCCAGCACCATCAACCTGCTGTTTTTCATCAGCTCTAAGTTAAGCGTCAGATAGAAGAACAATAAATCACCAAAACCAGCATACCCTGGGTGGTTATTTTTTAGGTGTAGTTTTTGGGTTTTAGTTTTAAGTGTTTTCAGTTGCTTAATACCTGGTTTATCAATGTTTATATTTCACAATCACACATTTCCGTTTCGGTGTTTAATTGCTGCGTAAGCCAGTGATGAACATTTCTGCCCCATGGACTGAACACCCTGCAGGGTCTGGGGAGCACGGCACTGAGGGTCGTCCAGCACCCTCCAAAGTCTTCATGTAAACCTCCCCCAGATGGCCAGACACCCCCGTGGCTGTGCTCTGCCCCATACCTGGTTTGTCCTCTCTGTAGATTCCTGCCAGGGCTGTTTTCACCATCCTGGCAATTGCCGAATGGCCAGCACAGCGGGGCATCTGCTGCTGCGCACGCCGTGGCAGCACGCGTACGGCAGGCCACTTCTTGTAGCTCTGTGAGTCATTAGTAGCCCCGTGCTGGTACAAATCCACCTAGAGTATGACGGCTGTTGAAATCCAATTAAAATCTTTGCATAATTATGCATGTGCTCTAGTTCATGTAACAAAATTCAAGTATACTTAACCACAGCCACCAAGATTTGACAGGTATGTTTGTTGTTAGTTTTAGATGTATACTTTAAGGCCATCGTTGGACAATTATTGTTTACATTCAATCATTAACCTGTGCATGTCTTTCTAACTTTTTTTGCTTGACCCGCTTAAATTTTTGTCAAGAAATTCAATACAGTGTATATTTGGTTTTGAACGTTTGGGGTTTTTTATTCTGTCATTATTTGGGTACACAAACATAGATTCTCTTTCCTTCTTTTTGTTGCCAAATAGGGCATTAATTTGCGTATTATCATAAACTAAAAGGTTGTCTCTCACTCCCTCGTCCTTTGCAATACTAAGCAGTGATTGATGAGCGAATGGAAAAAGTCTCTCACATTTCCATCAGTATGTTTTTGTTGTTGTTGACAGATGCTTGTTATACCTAGATAAAATAGAGCATAAATGTTGTAAGTGGTTTGGTTTCTGTGATGGGATAGGCTGTTGCAGTTTGCAGTTTTTCAGTGGACTGTGTATTGCTGCCATTAGAGATATTTAAAGCGGCCTTCATGCTTCATAGTTAGTGTCAGACTTGACTAGGCGGATATGTGGTGTGTCCCTCCTTAGAAGAAGGAACCTGAACAATTGCAAATATGGCTTGAATTAATTCTGGGCCAGCTAGAAAATAGCCATTTAGCTTCAGAAGAAGAACATTTTCACTACCTCCAGATAATAATTTTTTTAAAAATTAATGAAAAGCAAGATATTCTCTCTCCTCCTTAGGGACAGAATTCATGCAGGTTGAGCTGCGGCTTGACAGATTCGAATGGCCCTTTGACAGCATCGCTCCGTAGGTAGATATGGAAGTCAAATTACAAAGTGGGTTTTTAGAAAGCAAACACAAAAGAACAACTCACTCCGGTGGCGAGCTTTTCTGTTTGTTCCCCATCTCCAGATAACAGTGGACTCAAATTATTGTGATGTGTTGATTGATTACAGCCGTTAAGTTTCTTAGTAATCAGTTTCATCACTTATTCTCAATTCATGCTTGCACCTTTGATTTCTCTTCCACAACAGGGTGATGTGGGTTGTCGTTGACTAATGAAGAACAGAATTGGTTTCGGCGTGAGACAAACGGAATGCCGACACCAATCCCAAAATGCATTAATCTTTAATAATCCACATCTGCATGTTTATAAATGATATAACCAGGGGTTGCTAGCATTGATACTCCCCCTTCCAAACAGAAGCTGACACAGAAGTTGGCGTTTGCAAACTGCATGAGAGGCACGTGGCCGCGCATGGTGTGTGTGACCTTGCGGAGGGAGCTCACCGGATGAAAGTTCTCAGTTGATTAAAAATACATGAAGAATTGCGCCGCTTCTGCACTGGTCTTTGGAGCTTATCGTTGTCGGGCGAGATGAAATATGGCATGATAGATCTTGTCTTCAGGAAGATCAGACCCACCAAATGGTTTTTGGAAGCGGGTTTGCCTCAAGGTGCTTTTATCCTTTATGCATTCCACTTGCCCTTTTCTCCCCCGTCCCTGAGAACCGTTGAGACCAGGGCTGTGTAATATGCAATATAACGCAATAAGAAAAACTAGATTATCTAAGAGTTTGTTCCTTTTGAGGATAGTATTAATGAGAGCACATACATTTTGCTACTAAAACGCCCGTTAATCACAGGCAATGGACTAGCATGAGAAGTAGCAGGCAGGACTAGAAAAATAGTTCATTGCCGCATTATCAGCGCTGCTCCAATTTCCACCTGCTTGCCTGAACTTGAGAGAGTCGGGAGGAGCAGGGAGGAGTGAAACTCTGTCACTGCTGGTCTTTCGAGTTAGTGCCACCTGATGATGAATATTTATTTTGAGCAATTCTTATGTGTAGCTGGATCAAGAGAAAAGAAATATGGATAAGAAACGGCAATTTCAGTTCACATTCACCCTTCTTTGGTATCTTGCATGTTTTCACACTGCAAATATTATAAATGAAAGTTGCTATATGGTTTTGTTAGAATTTGGCAATGTTAAAATTAGGAGTTAAGGTTTTTATTAGGTGGCAAGTACTAGAAGTGTATGACTGCTACATTTGTTGTGCTTCTCAGGCTCTAAAAAACAGTAGACACAATGAGGAACAGCTTAGAGAAAAACTCTTCTCGTAGTTACAAATGCAGTCTAGACAATGAGCATTGATAATGAAAAATTCTTCCTTTTGGAACTTGGATTAACTCCCTAAATGGAATTCTGAAGTTTTACGTTTCAGGTGTGTGGCAGGGTAGCTTTCATTTCTGGAAGGAAGAAATGAGCCAAATAGAAGGAAGAAATACTACCCTGTCCTTTGTTAGGAGCTTTTAGATATTTAGCACTTGCATCAATTACAATTTTATATTCTCATTAATTGACATTTTATAAAGAAATTGAGAATGTTTTTTCTCTAGCTGAAGCATATGCTTTTTGCATTAACAAACATGTAATGTCGTGTCCCAAGTAATTATGAATGACTAAATCCATGCAACCCTTTGCAATCTTCTACTTCAGTCTAAATGCAAGCAAAACTGTCATTTTTATGAAAGGCTTAAAAGGACAGAGTAAAAAAATACGGTATGATTACAGGGTTTGGATCGTTCCCTAAAGAACATAGACACTTTTTTTCAATGGTGTGCACAAATTTAAGAAAATACAATTTATGAAATCTAAAAGCAATTCAGAGGCCCTGCAGAGGTGTGAGAGAAAGCGCTGGGCAAGCTGCAGCCGCAGCCTCTCCCAATCTCTCTCATCCCAATTCACGCGGTCGCTTTGGAGGGACACGGTGACACAGAGTGCAAAACATGTGGAGGGGCGGTAAAATAAGACTTTAGAGGGGAAAAAAAAAATTAAGTCAGTGGCTGAGCTTTGAAGAGGTCTGTCTAGTGCAGAGCAGCGAGCGAGTGGGGAAGAAAGGAGCAAGCGCCTCATCTAATCTTTCTCCTGGGGACCCAGGTGGACAAATTGGCAACCCTGTTCACAGCCCTCCCCCCCCTCTCCTTTGTAGCGTAAGAACTGCTAATCGGATCCATGCTGCTGCAACTGTGGTTAGTTATTAACAGAATAAAAGCAGATTTCTTCAAAAGAACGGGTTGGGGAAAACGGCTATACAAAATTGCAAGGTTGTTAGAATCTTAAATGCACAGCAGTCGGTTTTTCCCTATTCTGAATTAGGCGATGAATACGGCCTTTCATCTGTCACTGTGCCCGTTTCTTCAGAAGGGAGCCAAACATTAAGCTTCTCAAACAAAAAAAAAAAAAAATTGTTTGAAAGAGGAAAAATATTGGGGAGGAGGAAGAATAGGAAAACGAGAAGGAGAAATCAGGTTTTGTTTTTATTAATTTGGCCTGGTGAGAGAAATACAAGCTTGCCTGCTCTATTCGGTTCCTGCGTGCCAGCCGCTGTGAGCCACCATTTCTGAATGCGGGGATTAGAAAAGATTTAACTGGTTGCTATCCTGGGCTGCGCCATTCTGGATCGGCCTCCAGCAGAAATACCCTGGGCTGGGAACTCTCCCGAGCTTAATGGAAATAATGCATTAAATGAACGCGGAGTTAGGCAGAGGTGAAAGCAGAAAGCATTTGATCCCCCAGAATGAAACTTCTCATAACTGTAAAGTGAAATTACAGGTCTGGGGTGGGTGTTATTGAGGATAGAGAAGCAGTGATCCCTAGATTTAGACCGACTTATGCCTTCGCTTATATAAATAAGTAAATGATGCATCCTTAATTTTGAAGAGCTCTAGTGCCTTCCTGGTTTGCAGCAGGATTTTGAAATTCGTTGGAGAGGAATAGTCCTCAGGCAGACAGGTGCTGGCTGTGGCCTACCGGAAATCCACTCATTATTCGGGTGAGTCGCAGCCTCTTGAAGGTTTCCATTGACAGCTTGCTTTGGGCTTGTTGCCAAAATCTCAGGAAAAAATGCTGTGGTGCTTCACTTCGGTGCAAATGCAGAGATGACTTCTGGATGGGGCATGGATGAAACAGACCCTCTTGCAGTGGCTGCTGCTGCTTTCCCTTCCCCTCCTGAGCAAAGTGAGCTTTGGCCTTGGGGGGCAACACATTCACTTTCCTGCCCCTTGCCGCTCAGCCCATTGTCAGTTTAGGCAGTACTAACAATTATTTCACTTTATACTCCTGAGTATTTGTTAAAAGTCTCCATACCTTACTCAGAGGTTGCACAACCTGGAAATAAAATTTGGATGTCTAATTTGGCAGACTCCAGTTTCAGCTACTTAATTCTTTTTTTAAAAAAGTCCATAATATAATTAATTATTCTGCAGTGAGGATGACATTTGGATGGTGTTCCATAAGTAATACCTTGGGACTACATGCTGAATAATGAGGATGAAACAAAATATTGAATAGCTACCTCATCCTGTCAGTGTCAACTTTGCTTTGAATTAAATGTTACATCATGTCAAACAAGTAGCTTCTGGTCATGAAATTAAGATGTTTATGCTATTGCATGTGTGCGGAGAAAAGTCAGAGCTAGGGTTCTGCAGGCCACCTTAGCTCAATGTTGCATTTTTTAATGGAGATTTGAGAGCAATTTAGCACTTAGGTTACAGTGACATCTCTGGAACTTGCTCACGACCCAGTCCTTGGTATGGTAAATGTAACACAAATATGAAAAAGAAGGTGGAGTGTAACTTTCAAGGATTAGTAGTCTGAGAATTGTATACTTCCATGAGAAGAGAAGTGGGTTTTTACCTTTTGTTGATTTTACGTGGATTGTGAGTGATACTCGTGTATGTTAGGGAATCTTGTGTCTTTGGAGCATGATGCATTTGTTTTAAGAGGTAATATGGAAAATCTGTGCCAGGCCCAACAACAATCTTGGTAACTTTTTGTAATGTGGAGCATCTATAAGTCTGGCTTAAGTTGATAATCTTCATGTTTACAGACACTTTGTGTCGCTGCAGCAGAACAAATCAGCCGCTTGCGGTCTCATCTTCAGCAAGCTGCACAGCCAGCCACCGAAAGCATCCCAAGGCGGGAGGGCTCCAGGCTTGGTCCCGAGCTCCCGGGTCAGAGAGGTGGAAATTGTCTCGGTGAGCAGGCAGCAGTGGATTACCGGTGTTGCTGTTGCTAGCAAGGGTTATTAGGTGCAGCGTGGTACTGAGCAGAGCCAGAAGGTTCGAGTGCGCTTGACTCTGTGTATCCCCCCCAGAGTGGTTCGGGGGGGGGCCACGGCTGCTGTATCTGAAAGGGTTCTCATGTCTCTGGCCTTTTATAGCATCTGTGCTCAGGTTACTGTATAGATACGAGGAAGGTTTTAGTATTTTGCGCGTCTTAATTTGGGGGGATATGCAGGCAACCCTTGCTTTTTACTCGGATGAATTAAGTCATTTAAAAAATACTGTTGATACAACAGGAAGCTTAGCTACAATGCATAAATTAAGGAAGAAAATAATCTTTAAGGGGTCATAGGCTTTGTAAGATGAAAGAGATAACACAAGCCACATGACCAGTTTCCCTTTATGCTGCCCATAGAAAAATTTCTTTCTTTTGAGGTCATTTGCACCTCACTTCCAATTTCCTGAAAGGCTCATTTAAAACGATCCCATATGGAAGCCTATTTATGATCTTTCATTTCTGATGTAGGGATCTGAGACCCAGAATGTCCCTTCCAGTCTGTGAGCCTTTACTGTCACATCGAATGTGTGATATAATCCCATTATTTTATCAGATTTCATCTTAATCACTATGTTTCCTGGACCTCGTTATTCCTAAAAGGAAGTTGTTTCAAATGCCAGTAATGGTTTGATTATCGTCCTAAACATCGTGCTCTTTTTCCTCCCTGATATTTAGCCGCAAATATATTTTTAAAAAGAAGTCACAAAATCGCAGCTTTCAGTTTTTGCCATGCTAAATAATACTCGCTCTTTCAGCCTCCTGTCACATCATGCTGGTAGCTGTTCTTGGTTCCCATTCCAGTTAGCGTTAGGCTTTCCAGTTTTGTCTGTGTGAAGGCTCACCAGTGACACATCAGCAATGGCGTTATGTTTCCTTACCTCTACTGGAAACTATTCTCCTAATTCATCCTAATAATAAATTTGTTTGATTCAGGGTGACATCAAGCGGTTAGTTATAACCGTTTGTAGGTAATAACCATTTGTAGGATATGGTCAGATTTTCCTTCCTTTTTTTCTCCCATTTCTAACTGATAACCCTACAGCTCTTCAGTTAGAAAAAGCCTATTTCTGGTCTGTGAGTATGAATGTTTGCATTTTTACTCCAACCCAAAAGGTGGTCCAGTTTCTTAGATAGTATTTTGATCATCTTCTGCATTGACTAAGATTCCCTACTTTGTGATCAGCCAATGTCACTAATCCAGTCCTAGCTCTTAATTCTTAAATTAGATTGAGAATTGTCCCAAAGACAACCCACAAGATCTTCAACTACTGCCTTTCCTCCAGCCTAATGTTCCCCTTTCAACGCTGGCTGTGATCAGTCCCCCGCCCTCCTGTTTCCCAGTTCCTCATGCATCTTAAAATCCCTGTGCTGATATCCCTTCTTCCCTCCTTAACTAGTAATTTCCCAGGGGGAGCCTGTTATCACTGAAGTGCTTTCTTGATTCAATTGTTCAGGCACAATTCTGTGAGGTATTGTCCAACTGGTACAGGGTACCACTGCTGAGCATCCTCCAGTGTCATTACAGTGATGGGAGCAGAGAGCCGTCAGCATGTTTCAAAACATTACTGATTTGGGCCGTAGCTCATCGTAAGGACCCCTTCTCAGCAGGATATCAAAGGTCTGCTCTTTCTTGCTATGTTGGCTCTAAGGAATTTACTTTTTACACTTTAACTGCAGATTTCATGGCTGTAGTCATAATGCAATCGCCATTTAGTACTTTTCTCAATCCATCTTTTCCAAAGGTGCGGTGCAGTCTCTCCTGACTCTATTTCAAGCACAGATTTTCGAAGTCTCCTGCAAAATGTTTAAAAGCATTTCTAACATAATTTAAAAAATAGAAAACCAGCTTACAACTGTGCTATTAAGCATTTTTAAATTCTCTCACCTCTTCAACTGACTTTGCCTTTTTTTTTTAAATAGCAGACGATATTAGGTAGGCTGCTGGTTTTGGTAGTTTTAACAACAGTTAGTTGTTACAAAATAGCTATATAAATTTGAATACCATTTTGCTTCTCTGTTAAATCTAGGTGACAGAACCAGTGTGGCAGCATCTATCCTTTTAACATGCATTATTGTATTTGCTGTGATTTTGCATAATAAAAATATTGTGACACATCCATAGTATTCACTTTGTGTAAGTTTTGGCAGGTGGAGTATCTCACCAGTGTGGCAACAATACCATAAAAAACATGGGAAGAGGTCATCCCTGTTTAAACTTCCATCTGTATATCATTGGGTCAAAGGAGGTCTGTCAGTGAAAGAAATTGTTGGGGTTTTTTTCCTCTCTTAAATAGCTATAGAGTTTGTGTTTAAAGAGAAAAGAGTTTGTTTTTCTTTTGTAGAAGTTTTCCTTCCCTAATAAAATACAAAAGTCTGTTCATGTATTATTTAAAGTGTCTTCCAAGAATCCCAACTACAATACTGGTTGAAAGAGAGAAGGATTAATATCATTTAAAGGAAAGAAATGGAAAATCTTTAAGGTCATTTCTTTTCATGACAAAGAAACTTAAAAAGCATGGCAGACAGGATCTTCAAAGGTTTTTAAAGTCCTGTCATCGGCTCCCAATCAATAGGAGTTAGATACCCAAATTGAGAGTTCAGTTTAAGTCTTCAAAGGTATTTGGGTGCTTAACCTCCTTGTACTTGTCAGATCACTTCTAAGGATAAAATGGCAGTTCAACTGAAAGTATTTTGGTGCGATACTTTCATGTCCAACACCTGGATAATTTGTAGCACCCACTGATAATTAGCATAATGGCCACTTCTGTTGCGAGTTCGTTACTTGTTAGAATATGTGTAGAGTTGGTCTTGTTTACAAAATTGTTTTCCTTTGTGAAACAAATATTTTGCTTTAAAGTCTTTATTTAATACAGAAAAAAATCAGAAGTAAACTTAAAAAAGTGAACTAATAAAATAGCACTAATGTTTGCAGATGCTGATAATTTCTGTGAATTTGCAAAACTCCTGAGTCCATATTCCCTAAGGGTGCAGATGAAAATGATTTCTTTGTAATATGTCCTACACACTGTTCTAGGCTTTGACTTTCCCGGTCCGTGCTTGCACATTTGCCTGCACAGGATAAGGCTTCTGCCAGATAACTGAAGTTATTATTAATGTAAAAAATTAAAGACCATGTATAAATGTATTCAAAATATGTTGCCTAGCATGGATCTTCGATGCACTATTAATGTCTCTCAACGTTTGCCAAGCCTCCACCTAAAGGGGGATCCCACTGGGAGCCGTGTGGTGCAGTCAGGACTACCCCTGCCTTTATTATTATTTTTTTTAAGTATTTGTAAAAATCTTAGATGGTTTGGATCTACTTGAAGTATTCTGTCTGATAGCGGTGCCTCGGGCATACACAGTGGAAGTGGCAGTGCCCCGTGTTAACATGGAATTGCTGTTTGTTTACAGTCTTGAGTCACTGAATCCTTCCTGTCAAGCAGAAAGCGTTCATTATAATGCAGGCACTTACCGTCTCCGCAGCCTGCTCTTGACTGACATCAAAACATAAACCAGAATATTATTGTCATATGCCTTAGAGTTCGTGAATGGGCCGTGCATCCCAAAGCCTCGGGCGCTGAGTGGCATGTTTGGTCTTTTGGAGGAGCAATTCTGCCTCTAGTCCAGCATTTGCATCTCTGAGACAGTTGTCACAGCTGCTCCCGGTAATGTTGACTGTCATGTTTTTTAGTGCAAATGCACCTCATCTGAATAGTTAGGCAGTGGTTGCACTCCACGTTTTATGGATTTTCTTTTTGTTCTTTATCAATCTCGCCTTTCTTTTGAGTCGGTGCTGAGAGCCAGTTGCTTTGAGGCTGGGAAGTGGACACGGGGCAGAGCAGACACGTTTGCTTTCCTGTGTTTATGTCCAGCCTGGGGACCCTTCATCGCTCTAAAGAAAGAGCAGCCCCTGCTGCCCCCCCTGTCAGCCCGGCTCCCAGCGCCAGGACCGGCCACGGGATTCTTGCTCCCGCCACTGCGGAGGGGCGGCTGCTGAGTAGGAGGAAATGAGTCTCAGCAGGCACAAATCTATTGCCTGTGTTTTTATTCTTTCCATTTCTTTCAAACGGAAACCAATCTGAGCAGTTTCTGAGGATGAGGGGTATAAATCTGTCTGCTGCTATTTATACCGTGCTCGTCACTACAGTGTCTAAATGCTCAAAGTATGTATTTGCTGCCTTACCTGAGGTGGTCTTCAAGCCGCTTGGGCTGTCAAGAGCAGGCGTGTCTCAGACCAGCAGCGGAGTTGAGTCCCAGGAGACGTCCAAGTCTCATTCTTACTCCTGCTCAGGCCGTGGCAGGTTGGCTGTTAGGCACAAGGCCGTTGGGTGTTGTGCAGTGGGAGGGTGGTAGCGTGGACCTCCCTGCTTGACGCGGTGTTGAATGGTGACCCAGAGGACTGACTTGCATCAGTGTGATAAGCACCTGCTTTACTATCCAGTAATATTGAAAGGGAACATTTCATGTCCTGAGCCTTACAGACAGCACCGTGAGTGCTGTTCTTCTTTGGGTGGGTAGACAGCAGTGGATATACTCATGAAAATGGGTCTGTCTGTTCTGGATGGATATTTTAATAAGCAAGTATCTTCCCTTTGCTTTTATTTGAATAATAAAATACCCCTTTTCTGTCTGATCTCTTTCAAACATGCTTCACTTTCACCACATGCACCTACATATTATTCTTTATTCCCATATTCTACATGGACGTTCAAATAATATTAAAACCACTGATTCATTGAAATACTTTTTAAACTGTTGTTGTTAGTCATTTTTGTATTGACTGAATTTTTCATTGGTAATATTGCTGGCAGCAGTCCATGTCTGCCTGGCTGGAGGCCAGTTTAAGCTCGGCAGGATGAGCCCTATTGTTCAGCAGACTTGGGTTTTGTTAAACTCTCTAACAGAAATACATGTCAGGAGATTTGCAGCTATAAATTGGATCATGTCGGTGAGGTTGGGAACTCGCTCAATACGAAATTGAACATTTCGCCATGCCTGTTGCTAAATATGTTTATGCATGTTTCCTCCATGGGTTTCAAAAAAAAAAAAAGAGGAAAAAGTAGAAAAAAAAAATGAAAAAAGCTAGACCTGTTGAGCTCTGTCTTTACCTTATACAGCTGGTACTTTCTTTGATGTTGAGTGGTTGAAAAATGCAGCAGGCTTGGTTTTGTGCATTGCAATGTTAAAAGCAAGTCTATTTTCCCTTTTTTCTCTGTGTGTTACAGGCAGTCAGATGCCACCGCAGCCTCCTGGCAGCCAGTCAGAATCCAGCTCCCACCCTGCCTTGAGCCAGTCACCAATGCCACAGGACCGAGGTTTGTTAGGTGTTGGGGCTTTTTTAGTTGGTGCCAAATGCAGCCTTCATTTTAAGTCGCACATTAGCAATGTGAGACTTCCTGGTATTTCTTTTCTTTTCCTAGGGAAAATAATGACAGTCCTCATTGTAAAAGGCTCAGGGGGTTTCCTTCTCTGCGGAAAGAGCAATTGAATAGCAGGTTTTACCAAAATATAATTGGAAAGAAGGCTTTCTCAAAATACAGTGAATGCCCAGAGTATAAAGGCAGTTTGCTGTAAATACTTGATTCATATCCTAGAGAATTCAACTTTTCGTTGTCTATCTTGGAATTAAGTTGTATAGAAATAGTGCTAGCTACAAGCACTGCAGTTTTGCTGCTGTTCTTAAAATTCTCATCTCTGATGTCTTTGCATGGACATGATAGCTAGTCCTCTAGCCAGTTCTAGAAATAAAAATATCTTTAAATATAAAGGGAAATCAACTATTTAGGTCAAATGGTTCAAAGATTTGGAAACCTTGCAAGGGAAAACCTTGCAGGCAACAGCACTGTTGTAAAAGGGTGCTTCCTAGCAAGTGCTCACAAAAATAGACAGAGCATTTCTTCTTTCTTAATGTTACCATTTATAAACTTTAAGCCCTTTTCTTTTCACCTCCTTCCGAGCTCATGAAAGGTAGTTGTCACAGCTTTGTTGCGTGGCCATACGATCAACTGCTGTAAACAGGGCATGCTGTCCATGCAGTGGTTAACATGTGCCAGCGACAAGCTTGCAAAACAGACACATGATAACTGTGATAAACATGGAGTTATTTATGAAATGCCCCTCCTAAAATGTCTTGCTACCAGAAATACTCCAAGTAGCACCATATGGGGATACCATAAATACTAGAAGTTTTCTCACAGCGAAACAAGTTGAACTCACAGAATGACAAATTTCTGGGATAGCATCCAGGAGGAACTAAGAGGACTCACAAAGAAGGGGAGAGAGTCTTAATTTTTGCTATTTTTCTGTGTTGGATGTCCCCTCCTCCAGGAATGCTGATTAATGAGAACATGAAACACACAATTCCACACTCAGCTCGTTTGTTTTGTTTCCTTTTCAGGTCGTTCTTTATACACAGTTGTTAGTGCAGGGACTTATTTTCCCCTTAAAAAATTTTTAGAATAATGTATATGCTTGGTGAAAAAAGAATAGCCTCGCTACCCAATACAAATATATGATGTTTTGTGGGATAGAATGTCACAAGGCAGTGGGAATGGATCAGATTGAGGCTTTGAAGACCCAAGCATCTCAGAAAGATGTGTGCATTTCCTGGCATGACTGTGTCTTGGCACAAAATGTTACACTGCCCAGCAATAATTACTTCTGCAGTGTGTGTTCCTCACCTGGCTTTGGGGGACGAGTTAGGCAGGTCTGACAGAGCTGGAAGGCTCGAACCTCTCCACTGCTGCTGTAGAACAAAACTGGGGGTCATTGTATGGTAGGGGGAGACAAAGGAGTATTCAAAAGTAAAACAGAGAAGACAGCTGCCATAACTGGGAAGTCAAACAAGTAAATAACAGTGAGAGTAATAAAATTTACAGATTGATTTAGTCTGGTTCTTCCTCTGTGCGGGGGGGTGAGAATTATGGGTATCTTCTTAGAGAAAATGTATTTGGGAATGTTGCAGTTTTTGCACTCTTCATATGCAAAATCCGGTGTAATATGTATGATCCTTGTGACCCAGCTTGTACGAGAAGTCCATTTGTTTCATGCAGCAGATACGAAATTTGTAACTAGCTAGGTCATATTGATTTTGCAGAACATGTTCCCCAAAGCTTCTATAAAGTCTGTGCTATATGCGCATAAACATGCGTGCGTTCCCTTTTGCGCCCTGACATTGATTAGAGGCTCCTTTGAAATGGAAAACTTCACCTTTTAAAAAGGCTGTTACATTAGTTGATTCCTTTCCTTGCTTGAACTGGTTTCCACTGAACTTGAAGAAAGGAAGGAGGGGGAGTGATGGGGACTCAAAAGGGAAGGTGCTTGTCATTTACTGATAAAAACCTGAGTAGAAAATTATTGCTGCTAAGGACACCTGATCCATAGGCATCTGTTACAGTAATTTAAACTCTTGGCTTACTGATACACTTTCTCCCAAAAAAAAAGAAAAGAAAAAAAAGAAAATTAAAACAAAAAAAACAGAGACCCTCCATAAGATAAGGTAACGTTGTTTGTTTTAGCACTGTGTATAACATTTCTTTCCTTGTTTAGGGAGAGAATTGAATGAACAAAAGGCGACTAATCGTTTCTTGAGCAGAATCCTCTGCTCTCAATGCTTGAAAAAAATGTAATTTTCCAGATACTGTGAAGTTTGATTGACAGGTGGAGTCTGAGCTGTAGCACTTCTGGATGCTAAAGCACTACCTTGAACCATTAAGTTTACATGTATTTATTCTATTATGAAAGTGTTTGATTATATTTTACCCTACTTTCCATGGTTACTCAGCACCCAGCTGGGATTTTTATGTTTGCCTGCCTAAGGCTATACATCCCCTGTCATACAGTGCAGCATGAAGCAATGAGCATATTTTTACATGTACGTTCTGTGTGTGGAAGGAGGGGAGTGGTAACGTAGGTACGTATGTACAGTAATATAGGAATTTCTTGGGCGATTGGATTTTCTGTGCTCTCAGCTTGCTTTTTATATAGCTTATTTCATACTTTTTGTAATAAGCATAAAAATGCTTACTTTGTAAAACTAACGTGAAATTTTTTCCTGTCCTGCTCAATCTGTAGGACATTTGGACCTGGCTCAGCATAAATGGAGCGTGCTATTCTAGGCAGCCCACTTCTGTTATTGTCCCAGAATCAGTAACCGGCCACTGTTGATTGATGCCCAGTCAATGAAACTTTTTCAGTTCTACCAACACGTGTTCTCTACCTAGGCAATAAGAAATTGCATGTACTTTTATGTGCATAACCTATGTCTCAGCTCACATGTCTTTGAAAGTACTGAGACTTGAAGTAAGTCCCATATACCTTAATGGACTGTCGGAGCCGGTGAGCTCTGGAGACAGAGGGAGCAGGCTGTGCAGGACTGGGGTCAGAAGTCTCTTGGAGAAGCAGGAGTAGCCATGCCTGCTCACCTACACGTGCATTTAACCGCTGCTGAATCCCAGCAATTACCGTTACTTGGGGATACCACATGAAAATGTAGTCTAATTAAGCTAGTTATTGAAACTTGCTATGCTTTTTGGGGGAAAGGGGATGCATGTTTTGCTCTTTGTTTCTGATACAGCTACTCCAGATTTTCCGTTACTATGATCAAAAGTAGGGTTTTGATTTTTCGTGTTTATTGAAGGCAGAGGTTTTTATAAACTTTACGTGCATCAGCCCCCAGAGGTAGGGCAGCGGTGATACCACAGGTGTCGTAACCATTTGGCAAATATTGAGGTACACAGCCGCTTGAGTTCCCTATATTCAGCTGTACCTACTTATCTCATCTGTTTGGGTTTTGGAAGTCGCACTTTGAGGATGTGCTTAGTAGCCAAAACTGCTCAGTGGGTTAGAAGTTATTTGTATGGATTAAATAGAAACGCAGAATATCCAAATTGACCCCCTAAATCAGTTTCCTGAAGCTGCAGCGTGAAAAAGAAGCCTTCCATCCTGGCCATTAGCTTATACTCCCACTCTTACTTTTGTAACCTAACAGATGTCCGTCTGCGTGTATGAATACTCACCTGTGCAAAACTAATAGGAGAATATGTGTCACAATAATGTTGAAATAGGCACTTTTACCCCTGCAGAAATGAATGGTTCCTTACCTAATTTTGAAGAAGCTTAGAAAACTTACGTAGTATTTTTCATGCTTCTCCAGTTGGATATGCACATGTCAGGTTTGTGTCTTATATTTAAACAGTGAATTGGGAGCTCCTGAAAACCATTGAATTTAATGGAAACAGTTAATGACTTCACGTTATTACTCTAGCAAGCGCTCCCATAATGGGGATACTTAAAGAAGCCTTATTTATTAGTGCAAATGTATATGGGTCAGAATTAATTTTTAAAAAATCTTTAATTGTTTTCCCCTTATAATTTTCACAGCGGTACGTAGTTAAATATTCATGATAATGCTGATGATATGCTAAAGGTCTGAAATAGATCTGGAGTCTCAAAATCAACACAGGTTATTTAACCCTTTTCATCTAATGCACCACTGGGGACTTGCTCAGTGAAATCCCAGAGCGCTGGAATAATTAGAAGATAGTAATGAGGATTTAATTAGTCCTTGAGATATGCTGAAATAGGACCACTGAGAACTTTTCTGTTTGGACATGGATTGCAAGCAGAATTGATGCCGTTGCAGCTGCTGTGATGTACTGGAAAATGTATTCTATTGCTGGAGGCAGTTTCATGGCACCATTCTGTGCCTGTCAGATCTATGTGGAAAGTGCCCGGAGTAAGCACCTCCAAAATTGTTGAATAGTAGCGTTCCTCTTCTCCGTCACCTCCTCCTAGTACCTTTTCTTTTTTTATGTCATTCTTTCCATTCTAGCTTTATTTCTTTCCGTTGTTGACACGATCCAGCTTTTGAGGATTGTTATACAGTTGTATGATCTGTTAAAAACATATCACAGACAGGGATGGGGAGTAAGAAACTGCAGGCTTGTGGGAGTACAGGTGTTATACTAAGCAAAATTTGGATCTTTTTGACACAACTGCTTGTGAGCTTTATCCTCAGATCTAGTCCTTATTTAGTATTAAATCTTCACAGAAGTGATATTTATCAGTAGCTGCAATGTAGTAAATTTAAATAGCTTTTTTGGCAGCCAAGATGTTATCCAGCAAGAGGTAGTAACAGATGGGATGTGATCAGGCATTTTGATGTTCTCTTTGTGTTTCCCTTATAAACACTAAGTAGCAACTGAATTCCTGTAACTACAATTTCCTAATTTGCCCATTAGATTTCATATAGGTGTTTTCCTTCCCTTTAACTGTTTTCTGGGCATGCTTATTTGTCAACAGTCATCACATAAATTCCACTGTCATGTATTTTCTTCTAACAAAATATAAATGTTTTTGCTTGTGCGGAAGACACAGAATACCAATCTGGTGTTTTGCACCTACAATTCCTGATCAGATTTATGGCTTAATACTGATATTTGATGATAGAGATTCTTTTCCCTGAAATCTATTTTCTTCTTAAAAAAGAAACCAGAAGGAAGAAAATAGATCAAAGAATCCTTACTGCAACAGAAAAGATACTGTAGTTTGCTTTTAGATCTTAAAGAGACTTTTTCCCTGAGAATACGTTTTTTGCTCTCATTTGGGGATTTGGGATCTATTCGGAGCACTGAGGAGCTAGAGAATAAAATGATTCTTGTCATTAAAATTCTTCTGCTTGCCATGTTAACGATGACACCACTTAAGGTTAAATCAGACTTGGTAATAAGTTTACTTGATGTAGACTGAAGTGTTTCAGGCTCTTAAAAAAAGATGCTTGAGACATGCACTGAGTGCAAAGCCACAGGTATGTTTGAGTGCCTCTTCTGCACATAGCATTCTCCAAGTGGGTCAGTGCGGAGGAGCTGAGCTCCAGCTGGTATGCAGGAACAGCGTGCCAGGCTGGGAGGAAATCTTCATGCCTAGAAAACTGGGGTTAGGGGAGTTGTGCCCTCAACAGCCAGAAAAGTGCGTCACGTAAGGAGGAAAAGCAGGTTTTAGTTGAAACCGTCACACGTCTTTACAAGGAGTTATTTCATTGCAAGGCTAGCTCTGTAAAACATCTCTCTCTCATCTCGAGTCACGTGATGAAATAGTAACCTGATGCATAGGAGCATACAGAGCTGATCTGTATGTGAAGGCAGAGCCATGCAGTAGAACCGTGCACTGAACTTCTTTGGTGACTCAAAAAGTTATGTTAGTTTCTCAATTTAGTGAGCATTAAATTTATCAACAGTCTTTAAAAAGGATCAGGCCATCATTGTTTTTTACCACTGTATTTTTAATTTGATTGTAAAAGTGGAAGTGTAGTGCACTGAAGTGCAGTGTTGGTCTGATGAGCAGGTTTTTTAAATGTACGCACACTATTTTTCTTTGCTATTTTAATTGCAATAGCACCCAAGGCCCCCATTTTTCTACCTGTTTGTATTGCACTACATCATGTAGCAATATGTCTACTTTGATTAGTAATCAAGACCTTCAGGATAAAAGGTTACTGGTTTTCAGTCTTGAGCTGTGGGAGTGAATAGTTTTGTGTCTGTTTGTGTCTCAAGCATTGCAGGAAGACCTGCTTTTCTTGCCCGAAAGTATTAGAAATTACGTTACTCTGCCAAACCAGGTTAATTCTTACAGAAATCAGTTGCCATTTCAGGATACTGGTTTCAGACTGCACTTGGGTTTCAAACATATACCGGCTAGTCTCGGCTTTAGGTTGATCTGATTAGTTGTGGCCTGCACTAAATATACAGCAGTATTGGCCATCTGCAAGAAGAGCCAGAGGAGGAAAGCATATGATTTACATGTGATAAGCCACGGTGGGAGAGAGCAAAACTGCAGAAGTAGGATTTGAAGTAGATAATAGTATTTGTACAATCAAAACCCAGAGTCAGGTCTCCCAAGTAAATCTTGTATACTAGCAGCTGGTCATTGCTTTCTTCTTACTGATGTTAAATCTTGTTATACTTGGGGATGAATCTTTATTTCATTTTTTAAACTAAATTGGGGATTCTCTTTTTGAGATTAGGGAGCAGAATTGAATTATTCTGAGAGAGTTTATATAGTTGCCAGCAGAGAGACTTCTCAATAGAAAAGTTTCCAGTGACTTCATTAGGCAGCCGTCAGATTCCCTGCCTCTGGGCTCAGGGAGCGAGATAAGCCGCAAGCAGTCACTGATGAAGAACTTGACAAACTGACAGTCAATGCAAAGTTACCGGGTATGATCCCTGTCCCTGGGACAGCTTCCCATCGTGGCCTATAAACTGGGAGCCGCCTGTGGCCTGCCTGTTCAACAGCACTATTGTTTCCAGGACACTCTGCTCCCTCAGTACCTAAGTTAACCTTTTTATGAAGCTTCTGTAAAAATAAAGAACTTCTGATCTAAGAACCTTTATGTCTTTTAAAGTTAATATATAGGGCAGTGAGCTGAAATCTATATAATGTATATATTAATAGCTAACACTGGAGTTCTTTCCATCCCAAAGGATCCCAAAAGGCTGTAGAATAAACACTCGTCAGGGAACAGCTGCAAATCAAGGAAGGGAAGAATCAGTCAAATCATAACTCATGGTAAAATAAGACCGAGATGAAGGCGTTTTGGGACTGAGGACAACACATGGATTTTGTATTTTTGAAAAAATATTATCATTTATTTTATGTGTGTGCAAGACAGAAAAGACACATCTTGTGTATTTTAGTCTTGTCCACAAAATCCATATATATCTCATGGTATTCAATATGTTTACTTCATGAAAAGGAAGATCTGAGTTGATCCATGGAAACTTTGAACAGGAGTCTCCAGGGAGGATAAATTTTTCAAACCTGAAATTTAGACCATTAAGCCTGCAGGCCTTGCACATTTGTCCTGGTTTCGGCTGGGATAGAGTTAATTTTAGAGGTTAAACCACGACAACATTACACGTTGAAAAATGCCGTTCCTTCATTGCTGTCCTCCGTGATTTTCATAAGTATGCATGTTATTAGGGAAACTTAGACAAATGTTGATTGTATAAAGCAGGTGGGTTCCTCAGGTTTTTCTTGTTGTTGCTCAGATTAATTCCAGCACCTACTGAAATTGAGGATTTGCTTCGGGGGCAATTGGGAGGGCTGGGTGGGGTGCTTTTGTACTGCAGTTCACCGTTACCCTAATTTTCCAAGCACCATAGTAAAAGCATCTTGCGTAAGGCATGTTACAGTAACAAATTATACGCAAGATAGTGGATGAGCAATGGTTTTTTGTTCTGTCAGTGCATCAACATCTCCACAAATGTCTTTCCTTTTCTGCCCTCAGTATAGCACTTAAAATTTACGCCAGAGACCATTATGCAAGGTTTGCATTAGGAAAGGTTGGATATTTCTTCCCCAGCTACCATCTGGGTAATCTGTCTGATCCTTCCCCAGATTCTAATTTATCAATGATAGATTATATGAATTTCAAGGCTAGGCAGAAGCAGAGGGAGGTTTAGGGGTGGGAAAAATTTAAACATTATTGCATGCTATACATAGACCGGGTTTTGTAATATCAGAGAGAGAAGCAGAGGAGATTCAGCCAGTTAACCTAATAGCACAGCTGGTAAAACACTAGGGGGTCTGGGTTAAACCCTTGGCTAGGTCATTAGTTTCCATCTTCCCCAAAGCTATTCACATTGTGAAGAGAAGCAGTCAGACAAATAAACAGTGAGGAGACTGTAAGATAGATATTAAAGCATAATAAGAAAATACTTTCAAAAAAAAAAAAAAATCCAGTCCAGCGCTTTTTCTTAAACAGAACAGTGATCCTTTTGTGAAAAGGAGAAATACCACAGTGATCTTTGCAGGAAGCCCAAATTTTGCTAAGGTGATGTTTTCCATAACTGCTGTTTCACATAAGCAAAGAAACATCCTTTGTTGAATGGGTGTGAAGAAATGTGGTGGTCGTTCTGCAGATATTAGCAGATGCCAACGTGAAAATGTCCAGGTACCAAAGGGGAACCATGTCACTGTTACTCTGGCCCAGAGAACTTTGGATGTTTTTAGTGGCACCTGATGGACTTGGAGAAGACAACAAGGTTTTATGTGGGCTGAAGAAAGAGCTCAATGTAGAAATTTTTTTTCATGGTTAATGGGGAAACAATAAAGAACTTTCTCCTAAAAGCTCTTTGGGACTTTTTTGAAAAATAAATTGTGATTGGAGAAAGGAATAAGGATTTAAAAATCTTTTTTTAGCTGTTATATGAGTAAAAAACTTATTATCAAGAAGATTATTAGCCTTCTTGTTAGAGGCTAAAGAATAAGCCTTTTAATTTCTCCTATGTCAGTAGTCTCAGTACATTTTATGTTGCTACCCTTCAGTTGCCCAAGTTGCTTGTCAGCAGAAGCATTCACTCAGTACCAGGGATATTAGCAAAGATCTGGTGTATTCAATACCTAAGTATTACCCATGTCAGTGCTGCTGCTTGGGGCACATCTAACAGGTTCATACCAGAGCCATCCAAAGATACTGTATTGGTGCAGTGCTGTAACTTAGCTGTGCTAAATATGGATCAGAATCTTGTTTGCCATCTGTTTGTGAAGGTGTTTTATTTATTTGATTTATATGTTTTTTTACCAGCCTGTTAACTGGACAGGCGTATTAAGAATTAGTATTTGCATCATCTAAATGAGGTTTACACTGCAAGCCGATCTACTCATGCTCACCAACCCATCACGCTGTAGTGTACGTTACTAAGTCGGATGTTCCATTTATGACAAATGTACGTTTCATATGTGCTGTCACCAGTCCAGCTGGGCATATTTTAGTAAGGCTGGCTTCTGGAAAGTGAGAATAAGAGCTGAGGAAAGTACATTATCTTGAATGTAAATAAATCTTGTGCCTGCTTGCTCTAGAGGCCAGTTTTCTTATGCCATCCACATGGTTTCACTTGATTTACTTGGGTTGTATTCTGGTACATGGGTCAAACCTTCCCCAGTTTCTTCATTGCTGTGATTTGTTTAAACTTGCATAAAATTTTTGGCTGCTTAGATTTTTTTCCAGTATCTAAATTTCTCTCACTGTGTCCTTTTTAATGTATACCTAAAGGTAGCACCTTAGGAGGTACTGCGCCATTCTTTGCCACTGACAGGAAGCAGTCTGTGGCCAGGTAGTGCTGGCTGTCCATGAGCAATGGCACAACAGTATTTTCTTAGCTCCTACAGTCTGTAAGCCGCTCATCTCCAGGTTTGACCACACCATTTGAAGATGTTTGTTCCAGTACCATCGGCAGTCTGTGCAGACAACCTGGTTGCATATTTATGGTCCTGGTATCTCAGGCTTATGTGAGAGTAACGAACTCTTTCAATTACTAAAACACTTCATTAATGTGTGAATCTTGTTCTGTTGGATGTTTCCTCGCAGCGCTCTGAGGTGCTGACTGGGACATGTTTAGCTGGGCAAAAACCCAGACATGGTTCACCAGTCCAAAGACTTCCTGAACTGTCCTTGCCATCTGAGACAGGTGGGCTAGGGAGAGTTTCAGTCTAGCTGTGATCTTCCTGAGCACCCTGTCGTGCTAACAGGTTGCCAAATTTTATTATATCCACTGCACAGAATATTGTTTTTCGTTTGTTTAGCGTTACCCTGCCATTTCTGTCTGTATTGTTTACCTATGGATGAGCTACATTTGGGAGTCGCCGCTTTAGATCCGTCTCAGTTCTGTTGTATTCTCTGGTGAAAATCCTGAGACAGTGAATGCAACCCAAACGGCTGTCTGAGAAAGGAAAGTCTGTCAAAAACTGTGTCATGGGTGTGCAAACATTTGCTCTTTTTTCTCAAGGGTACTGGCCAGTGCCTTACTAACATACCAAGCATTGGAAATTTGTGTGATTCCCCCCACACACAAGTTTTTCCTTTATAGGTAGTGGAACATACCTCTTTTCACATATTTAATTTTTTGAGTTGATTTGTAAGTAGATAATTTTATGTTATTTTTCTCTAATTATTTGATGATTAGTGAATGCATCCAATCTGTTTCTGCTTTTCTCATTCCATTATTTTCAGAGTAATAAGCCTGTCTAGCTCCTTCTTTAGCCTCTGCCCTTGAACAAGGGGAACTTCCTTATCCCTTACTCAGAGGGCTTCCTCAGTTGTTTTGGTCCCATGCTCTGTCACTAACCATGTTTCTCTAGAAAGAGCAATAGCCTGATCTATTTTTTCTTACGTTCTTTTTTACAAAGTACCGTTGCAAGTTGTATCTTTCCTCATTTTTTTATTTATCAAATGTGTAATTTAATGATGATCTGCTATCACTGTAAACTCCAAAGTTTTCCTGAGCTTAAAATGAGTAAGTGTTCCATGTGTTTTCAGGTTTAATTCATTCATGAAAATCAATGCGCTACTGGCTAAATCAAAAGACCTCTCATTGACCATGGGTTAAGTGTGTGCCAGTAGACAGTTGCTGTCCATCAGCATAAGCAATAACTTGTTACTTTGCAGTCACTTCCTTTGTGTTTGAGCTCCTGCTTTCCTGGAAAGATTTTTTCATATTCAAGCCAAGACTTTAAAATATCGAAGGAATCCATTTCAGATTTTACAGCAACACCCAGCACATTCGGTGGGTGTTTTTCATGGTTAGTGCTAAGGAGATAGTATTCAACAGATGATTTTGTATTGGTCAGTGTACAAATGTAATTAAGACAACCTTAATGCATAATTTCATGAAGCTTTAGTAATTTACTGTTGTTTATCTGTTTTGTGTATACCTATGCATAAGGGAAAAACAAGATTTTAAATGTTTTTTCAAAAGCATCATAAATGGTATTAGCTATATGATGTATATTACCAGATGTTAGTACTGTATAGGACAACAGAAGCTTCATTTTTGTCTTTTCCTTTATCAAAGGAACAGAAACACTTCTATCATAAGCATTACCTGTTGTATATTTTTTCTCTGTATTTTGCTAAAAAGAAAGAAGAAAAATATGCTGCTACCTGACCATTTTTAAACCTTGTATGTATGTTCTATTTGAACATGCAAATATATTTTATTATAGTTATGGTGTGCTAATTCTTAATAGTATGCTACTGTTTCATTTAGAACTAAAAAAATGCAAAGATGACTCTACAACTTTAAATTGGTTTTTAATAAAGACAACCATTCTTTAGGTACGTAAATGTAGTATAAAAAATAACTAAAAAGGAAGAGAATACTTCTGGCAGGCTCACTTTATTCAGCCACTCCTGAAATAGCTTCGTTTGCCAAAATCCACTCAAGTGTTTTTTCGGTAAGTAACCTCTTGTTGCGATGGCAAGTAAAGCATCATCTGTACCTCTTTTATCACTAATATTAAGGGAAGAGAGTAGATTTGTTCACTGATGTGCATGTTGCTATTGCAATTTTTAAAGTCTTAACTCATAGCTGTTTCCTAGCAGTTTATTTAAAAGACAAAAAACCCCACCTTGTTGTCACAGAGGTTGACATGTCAGATGCAGTCTGGCTGTTTAATCACTCCACCGCCCTTTCTCCCGTGCCGGTTGTCACAGAGGTTGACATGTCAGATGCAGTCTGGCTGGTTAATCACTCCACCGCCTTTACTCCAGTGCAGCTCTAATGTAATCCTACTTCCCTCTTTACAAAAGCAAACTTTATCTTAGATCTAATTTTCTGGAAGGAAAATTTATTTCTTTTTTGTATCTGTTATAAAATGAAGTTGAACACTAGGGAAAATATGTGTAAATAAGGAAAAATGAATGTATGCCAGCTGTTCCCTTTCATTTCTGATAAGATTTCTAGAGTTGATGTTGTTTTCTCTTTATGATGCAAGAATGTTAACGTCTTGACCAGGAACCCCTTTTCTCTCAAAGACATCTGCGCTTTCTGCAAATATCTGAAACACTTCAAACTCATGCACTGGTCTCTGAACGTTCACTGGGCTGTCACAGAGGTAGATGAGGATAGACTCCTCTTTGTTGTAATGGAATCCAGATCACAGTAAGGACCTGATCTTACCTTCTTCTCCGCGTCACATCTATAGCTGAAATGACTCCTCTGCTCTCTGGAAGGAAGTTGGAGCATGTCCTATTCTAAGGCCATGCTTCAATGTACCGTACAGACAGTGATAGAAGATAATATGGCACAGATGCTCTTCCTGAATTTCAGGCTTCCTTTTTCTTAGTTCTTTACCTGTCTGTGCTCAAGAGAAGATAGCAAAGCCAACCTCCTTTGAGAGGGATCTCACACCCTCTGGGATTATGAAATTCATGCCTCATGTCAAAAGCTCTTAAGGAGACTGTTCCGTTCTTCTTGTGTTAATCAACATCTCTGTAAACTAAGGCCAGAGCATGAGTTTGAGTAGTATCACACAGTTACCTCTGCTGTTGAATTACTGGCATGCCCCACGGCATGGTTTGTGATGGCTGTGAGCAGTCCGTGAGCCACAGCCCAGGGCATGGATAAGGCAGCACAAGGGACTGCGCACAGGAGTCATACAGATAAGACTACCAGGGTTGAGTGGGAAGGTTTAGCTGGATGGACACGAGCGTGCCACACCACTCTCCAGGCCAGGGAATGGGCCTGGCGTGTTTTATTTATGACTGTACACTTAGCCACACAGTCCACTCCACAGCATCAGAAATGGATTAGAAGTTTCCTGAAGAAGAGGTCATTTGAGTGGAAACATTTATTTCACTTACTACTCTAGTCCCTTCAGGAGCCCTTCTGACAACAGCAGAACTGGCTAAAACTGATGTTCTCCATGTTCTCCATCAGTCTTTAGTCCATGTTCTCCATTAGATTCAACAACCAGCAGTCCCTCTGCATCACTACTGGAAACCACTACAACCCGTACAAATTATAGCTTTTCAATGTGTCATCCATCCTTGTGGTGTTAAGAAAAGTACTGCCTACAATAATAACTGGGCTGAAAAACCTTTACCACTAGCACAATGTTTGGAAAGTTATCTCATATAGATTAAAAGGCCCATGGTGAACAGAAAACCCTCATTTCTGTACTAGATACAGGAGTAACTTTACTATCTTTATAATAAAAAATTTAGTGTGACCAGTACAAAATTTCTCATTTAAATGGGTCGTACGAGTGTGATATATATGCTGTATGTGTGTCGGGAATGCATGCATTTATTTCATACAGACATACGATTGTATTAGGTTTCTAAATTAGTTACAGCACTGTCAGCAGAAGACATAGGCTTTGTAACAAATTCATGTGCAGAGTGGAACTATTTAAAAAATCGAGGGATCTGTTTCAAAATAAAACTAAGTGGAGAAGGTCATACGAGCTTTCCTTTGCAGAAGTGTGGAGTTTTCCAACCAGTACAGACCAGTTTCCAAGCCGCCATTTTGCCCTCAGTTATTTGCCACGCTGCATGCCAGTGCATGTGGTCCGGCTTCCTCCAGAGCAGGTGCCAGGCTCTGACTTTGCAGTTCAGGTGTGATCAAATCCCTTGTCGTGGGGCTTGCACAAAGATTAGGAAAACTCTGTGCATATTCCGCCAAATCTTGCAGTTAGCATGTTACGGGTTGAGCTGTTCGTAACACAAAAGAACTGGGCACAAAGGGGTGCAAGATCATCTCAGCTCCTGGTTTTTCTCCTTATGACTTGCAGCATTGAGCTTGTTGTCTCTCTGACAGGGTTTTAGTGGATGGATAAGTATGCTATATAGCAAAGGTTTGTGGAGGGCTCAAGAACTGTTTACGTGTGTTTGGACTCAAAGCCTGATCTCTGGTAAAGTACATACCACCTTTCATTTCTACATCGCAGATACTGTCCCCTTTCATACCACGCTTTGTCACCAGTGTACAAATGGGGAGGCCGACCTGCAGAAAGGCGAGAAGGTCATTCACCCACTGTCACCTACTGTGTCAGTAACAGCAGTGCTAGGATGAGAAACTTACTCTTTTGAGTTCAAGACGTGTTTGTTGGAGCTGTGGTCCCCACAGAGAGACCCCTGATCCACCAAGTCGTGGGAGCTGTAGCACCTCAATGTTTTCAGTTATGAGTTTGATCACGTGTCTATATGTGGCTCAGAAAAAATTACCTCTCTTCATTAATCAGGCATTGAGCCTTCGGTCTGTGATGTTTGATGCTAACGAGAGGGAGGACACCCCGGCCCTTTGGGAGGGTCATCCTTCTGCCACCACTCCCTGCTCCTGTCACCCGTTTCTGTCTGTCTTCACAACTTGTCTTTGCCTCTCTCTCCCCTTTTCTCTTTTTTTCTTTTTCTGATCTTCCCTTCAACAGCTTCCACTTGTCCACTCACTGTCAGGGGGGTTTGCACGTACCTTTCCTCTAAGGTAAGGTGTAATTAGTGCTGCCAGGCGAGGTGTCTCTTGGCTTTCAACTTCACACCTCCCCCCACGCACGCCACTAAAATTAATGGAGGGGAGAGGAAACGGGCACCTTTCATAAATAACACTTCAGCTCTCCGCAGCCTCAAAGCGCGGATGCCTGAACTAGTTGCAGGATGGGCCGAAATGCAGACTTGCTTGTGCATGTTTGCCCACTGGGCAGCAGTGCGCCGTGCCTCCCGCCTCACCGGCCGTGGGTGAGCCACCAGCGGCCTCACGGGCCGCCGGTGGCAGCAGAGCAAACGCTGTCCTTCAGTATGCTCGTGTTTTGCCTCACAGAGTAACGTGAAGATGAAATTTAATATGCAAGCAGAACAGAAAAGAAAGCAGATTTCCTCCAGAAATAAGAAAAACACCTTGCCGTCTCCTCAGCGCATCCTCTTCAGCATTGAAAGCAGCACTGAAACCTTTCAGGGTAAAATGTTAGAAAACCAGCATCCCTGCAGAGACATTTCATGGGCAAGATTGCAGGATTTTTCCCAGTTCATGAAAACTTGAAAAACCCCACCACAAAACCCTCTTCGTCTCCCATGTAATAGGCTTAGTTCTGTTCCTTTATATGAAGCTTCTAGATTTTATAGCATTTCACTAGGTCTCTTGCTGCAGCTTTTGAACCTTAAATGAAATTGGAATTCATTAATGCATTTGCAAAGGGGAAAAAGGAGAGAATGCACCACAGGTGTGCTGGGGACAGACCAGAAGAAGGACCTAGAGCACAAATACATACCAAAACGACTTTTTTTTCTGGCTGGTATGACTGGTCTTCACATAAAGGGAAATTTTAGCTCTGGAGAGTTTGTGGGCAATAGGAGTATTTACAGTGGATTTCTATATGCTGAAGTTATGCATTTTGGTAGCAACATATAATTTTGGAAGTTATGATACTCCCACTGTAAGTCATCAGGCAAATTCCCTACTACTTACTAGGTAATGCTGATAATTGCCTTTAATTTTTTTTCCTAAAGATTGTTTTAATTTTAAAATCAACAGCCATTTGTAGCTAAGCAGGACTGCCCTGTCTTTCTTTTACAAGTAGAAGTTTTTGAGCCTTGTGTACAAGTTTTGATTGTTGAGACAGCTTTGCTGACTTGGAGATGCATTTGCTTCTGTTCGTATGAATAGTGGCAGTTTTCTGGGTATCTTTAGTCTGAAAATAACTAAAGAGGGTTGTTTTTTTTAAGGTCAAAGATTTCTTAAATAAAGAACATTAATTTTTGCTTTGGCGCTTTTTTCCCTTTAGGTTTTATGGCAGGCATACAGAGGAACCCCCAAATGTCACAGTATGGACCTCAGCAAACTGGACCTTCCATGTCACCACACCCCTCACCTGGAGGCCAAGTGCATCCTGGAATCGGTAGCTTTCAGCAGAGTAATTCAAGTGGTACTTATGGGCCTCAGATGAGCCAGTATGGACCACAAGGTAAAATGCTTGCTGGTAATACATATGATAATTTTAATATATATATTTATAAAATATATGTGTCGTGTATGTAGGTAGGTATGTGATTTCTTAAAAAAAAACAAAAAACAAAACCACACACACAACACCCTCCCTAAAAAAAAACCTAAACAAACAAAACTGTCATCCAGAGGTGGAGCTGCACCTTGTGGAAGAAGCTGCTTCTGTTATTAGCACCTTTCTCTGTATAAAAATAGTGACCTTAAATCAGGCAAGGAAATGATGAATCTGTTGCATTGCCAGGGCCATTGTTTAGGAGCCCAAGCATGTTACCTCTGTGACGAGGCTGCGTTTGACCAAGCATGGAATAAGGGTCAGAACACCGATCCCAAAATAGGACTTCTTTTCTTAGATGAAATCCCAAGGCCAGTCTGAAATTGTGTGGTGACTGTGAGGCTTAAAGTCTTCTAACAAGCATAATAATACGGTGGTTACTGTGGGAATATAATATTGAGCTCTAATGCATACGGTTTGTGAATCTTAACTAACACTTCAGACTGAGAGAGACAGTTCCTTTTATTTTGCTTGCTTGACAGAATTGTTGGAGGACCAAAACAAAAATAGAATTTCTGCCCCGGACAACCTTGAACTTGCCTATTGTTTTGCCTTTAATGGATAACCTTTATAAAGTATGCATCTGTTCAGAGGTTTAATGAAGATGAAGTCAAGCCACAGAATATATAAGGGGCAGTATTTTCTTTAGAGGTACATAAAGAAGCTTTTCTATTTCAGCACTTCCTACTGTTGCTTTCTTACTTAAAATCCTCAAAAAGGACTGGAGCCACCGATGGGAAATTCTGTAAGGGCTCGATGGCTTGCCTATGCTAGCAAAGATGGTTATTTTAGTCTCCGGACTTTCTGAGAACTAGTTCTGATGTTTGTTTGCAGGCAGCCTTGCTGCCCTGTGCAGTGTTCCTTTCTGGTTCATCTCTGGGTAGCGTTTGTTGTAGTGTTCTGAGCACAGGGCTACAAGCCAAGATTTCCAGTTTCTAATTTTGGCTCTGCCTTTTACACCATCTTTCAACTTAAGCAAGTAGATTCATTTTTCTGCTTCACTTTCCTTAACTGTAAAATGGGGCTAGTAGTGCCTTATAGCCACATGTGAAGATTAATTACCTAACTCCAGTTGACTGGTGCTTTCCTTTTATTTGGAAAGCATTTTGTGGCCATAAAATGCTGTCCAAGTGCTTATTTTTATCTGCACAGTGAGCAACTAGCTTAACTGGTAAAAATCCAGTGGATTTATGATGTGCTATCCTGACTTCCAGCTGTACTGCTGCTGCTGAGATTCCGAACCATGGGAATAGTGGGTGTCAAGTGCAGTAAAACATTAGCTATCCACACTGATTGAATGGAAAGGTTTTTGTACTAAATCAATGCATTTAAGTAACACGCCGAATACTACTTTCTTTTTTGCTTGAGTTCAGCAGTTCTTTTCCTCCCTCTGTAGATGAAAGTGCCTATGTAATGATTTTATGGGTCGCGGTCAGGAAGAAACAGCTATTAAAAAGTGAACTTGAGGGGCAGCAAGAAAATGAGCATCATTGTCATTAACAGGCCATTTCAGAAGGGTCTGGTGAATAGCGTGATGGATGAAAAGCGTGTTCTTCTGCCAGCTCTTGGAGAGTACCAGTGATCCTGTGCACTGGTCATCATAAAATTAGGGCCCTGCAGACTTTCAGCTCTACAGGTAACAATTAGAGCAGAAGAATACCAGTTTTCACCAGGCTAATGTGACCATTAATAAAATCCAGGGGTGAAGATGGTGATATTTCAAAGTCATGTATTTACCTGGACTTAAGTTTTTAATAGCATTTTTCATTTTTAATGAAAGTAATCTGTAATTGCAACTCTTAACATATCCTCTTACAAAGCACAACTATGTGCCAGCAATGATGAATATGTAATAATGTTACCCCATTTGCCTTTTATTGCCAAAATAACAAATATATTAAAAATTACCTGGGTTGCAACCAAGTTCTTAAATTATTAAACTAAAATAATTCTCAAGGATTTTATTTGCTTTCTGTGTTTTGTTCACGTAGGCCTTCCTCCAGAATATTGTTAAGCATAGGCTGAGTTTGACAGGACTACTTGTATTTTTATATATGCGTCAAAGCATTCTGTGACATTAAGCTTTTAGTTTGAATGCTAGATTTCACTATGTGCTGCCCTGAAAATGGTTGCTCAAGGCTAGTGTCCTTTCTCTGCAGTGGAATTGCGCACCATAGTAAAGACTACACCAGTAAGTTTGGGTTGGAGGAATTAGCCCCCAGTTCATGAGAGCAGAATGATCCATTTCATGAATATGGTTGATTTATTTGGTTTTCATGTGTTTACATGACACTTAGATCTATAATAAGAGTAGAATATATTTTCCCAGGAAGCAGTTCTCTTCTGGGGACCTAGTCCAATCCTGTGAAACCATTTCCTACAAAAATAAAAAATTGCTTTGGCTCCACACTTCTGTGTGTCTGTGATACAACACAGGAGCATGCAGTACAGAACGTAAGTTTTAATTTTGTATTAAATCCCAGCATTTTCCTGTCCCCAAGAATAAAAAAAAAAGAGCGAGAATGGAAGTTGTTACTGAAAGAAACAGTCTCTTTGGTTTGTATTTGGACAACATCTGGCTCGGGGGCTAATGAAACTCTGGTCTATGACCCGAGCATCAAACTGCTGCCACAGCAAAATGTCCCTTAAATGCACTCTGGAGAGCAGTCAGATGCTGTAGTCGGTTGGGTCTTTTAAGACTGGGGCAGAGAAAAACTTCCTGTGGATCAGTAAAACGTGTCAAAAATGCATCCTGTCTCCCTAACTTTTCCTACTCAATTCAGCAGTAAAACTGTTCTGTTTGGGTATAACAAAGAGAGAAACCACTACTGAATATGTTTGAACCACAAGCCCAGAACTTCACAGTAAGTTAAACCCCCCTTTTGTTCATGGTAAAGTAATATGAATTGAGTATTTGTGCTTTGTAACCTTTAATGTTGGACTCATTTCACAAAAGCACTTTGCTATCTAGCTCCCACTGATTTTAATCCTAGATTTTAATTAAAGTGGTAGCATCTTAAGGATGAGATGCCCTGAGTATCTCAAGAGTCTGGACCTCCGAATCCAGACCCACATATGCAACAGCCTTTGGAGTTA
>NW_008795490.1:5358383-5433316 GCF_000699145.1 Aptenodytes forsteri
GTTAAGACTTATATCAACTATATCTACTGAAGTCCCCCTAGGTAAAATAGTTTCAGAAGAATTCAGAACAATACATTTAAATCGTCTGTACAAGAAAAACTTGATGGTTAAGTGCACATGTAAAAGATTCTAAAATGATTTCAAGATACTATTTTTAATACTGTGAATCTGACCTATGTCTCTAAAGCAGAGAGCAAAACTAACAGGTAGTTCTTAAATTTCCCTCCTTTCAGCTTGCCTAGCAATGGCAAGATACCAGAGCACTTTGTTCAGCAAACCTGGACAAAGTGGACCAGAGTTTCAGCAGTAAGTATGAACATCTGTCTTTGGCAGGTTGTTAGTAGGCTTTTTTATATTTTATCTTCATTACACTTTTTCTTTTTTCTTCCTGATTCCAGTTACTGCTTTGGTTTTTGTCATGCATTTGAGATGTCGTCTCTCTGGGTACGATTCTACTCTGCCAAGGGGGAGTTGGAATCAAAAACCCCTCGGATATGGAGGGGAGGAGTTGTTCAGTAGTATTGTACAGCCGCTGTTGCCAGGCTTGTACCCACTTGAAAAGTGTGGGCTCTTGGACTTGGCTGCCTGACACGTCCAGCTGATGTGGGCTGGCCTAGCATCTGCTGCATTCATTGTGTTTAATGCTGCATCCATCTGTTTTCTGTCAAAGCCACTGCCAACAAATTACTAATCTATTAGAGAAACATGGAAATAAGACTGCGCTCCTCATTCCTGGCAATTCCTCTTGTATTTTGTTTGGCTTTTATTTTGCCTTTTTTTTTTGTGGTCTGGGAAAGGTATAAGAATAGCTAGTACTTGAGGTATTGAGGAAATGCTTAGGTAAAAAAAAACATGGAAAAAACATTGAAACTTGTTTTCCTTACTGAAAAGATACCACTTCCCTGTGCTCTTGGACGTGTATCCCTGGAGATGAATGATTAGGAGCAATTTTAACTGAGCCACATATTTTTATAGAGAAGATTCCACTGGTTTTTGTGTGTTGTGCTTACGCTGGAGAAGCCAAAACACCAAAGAAGAGATTTTTTTGTCCCAATTCAAAATAGCATCAAAACAGCAATAGTATTTAGCATTGGTGTTTGTTCCTCCAAGCGTGCTGCTGAACCGTACTTCGTAGGCCCTAACTGACAAAACAAACTGGCTTTATGTAAATTGGACTGACGGTAGCTCCCAGTGATTAGGGATACCGGGTCTGCTAGTCTAGGGAGGGAATTTGCTTCACTTTGGGAAACAGTGTTACTAATAGCATGTACGTAAAATGTGTTAACTGGCTGTGCGTAATCTTTGAGCGCACAGACACGCCATCTTGCTGCATTACAGTTTTCTTGCACAAAGCAACTGGAAAACCAGAGCAACATCCGAGTTGTGTGTTACACCTTTAACACTAAGCAGAGCAGTATGAAACTAGTGAACCCTTCAGTTTGTGGTCACATATGTTGGATCAGAAGTGTGGCTTTAGCAGGTCTCAGCAACCAAAACTCTGGCTAGGGGCGATAGCTCGCTGAACAGAAAATAGTCTGCTGCCAGCAGCCGAGCCTAGGGGAGGAGGAGAAGTGACAGGGCAGTCTGAAGTCAGCATGAAGCTGAATCTGGAGCCTTTCATCTCTGTTGATCCACATATTGGGGATCCTTCTGTGAAGCCCCCCAGGCAGAAACTTGGTTTCTAAAACAGAAGAGAGTTGTTGCTCCATTTCCTTGGGAAGTGTAGGTCTCTCGCGTTCTTGCTGAGGAGAACTTGTAGCAGAGTGAGTCAGTTACCGGGTGGGGACGAGGGGAGGATTAGCCAAAGCACGGCAGCAGGAGCGTATGAATTAATTATGTGTGCATTCAAATGATGGATGAGTATATTTATTTTAAATATAAACAGGAGTTGCATGCCACCGACTCCTCTGCCTGGTAGCTGAGGCCTGAGGAGAGACGTGGCTGATCTCCACGTTCAGAGGAAGAGTCCAAGGGCTGCTGCCTTTGAACAAGCGTGGGAATATCTGAAAGTAGTCAGGAAACTCTGCTTTGAGGCATCCCACAGGGAGGGAACGGGTCGTGTTTCCACTAATCTGGATGAGATGGAAATAAAGACAAGTCAAAACTGATGACTGAAGTAATGTGATTTGTTTCCTAAAATACTTTTCTATCATATCTTTACCTTTTTTTTTCCTCTTTCTCATGCTGCTTGGGTTTGTTTCTGTAACACTGAATGCTGTACACTCGCTTTTTCTTGAGCTTTCAACATGATAGAAAAATCGGCACTCAAATGAGTTAAGCTGCTGCAAGCGGAGCAGTTAGCTCCAGTGACAACGTAGATTGGGGTCAACCAGGTTTTCATGCCATCCTTCATAAGGCATCTATTTATATTAGCATCTTTGTACTATTGCTGATTACTCTTGAAATACTAGTTTTCCCAGAGGAGGTGCGCTGTAAGCTACCACCCTTTCTGCTGGCATAGCCAACTTTGAACTTACCAGGAAGGCAGCGTAGGGCAGGAGGGAGCAGGAATGTTTCTCGGGGCCCAGCAGCCATCCTCACCAGTCCGTGCCAAAGCATCTCTGACACAAATGGGCAGAATGGTTAGGAGCAAGAAGCTGGTGAGAATAGCCTGTTGCTGAAATTACAGAAAGATGAAGAATGAGAACATGAAATTACAAAAATAAGATTCTCCCTTGAGCTTATGTAATGGGTTTCTTACATGCCATGTATCTCTTTACTGCATAAGGCGGTTTTGTACTGTGTGCTGTGTTGTTAACCCTCTGGAGGCTGTGCTTCTCTCTATTTGCTGTTATCCCATGACATATATTAGGCAGAAAATGTTTGAAGGAACATGAAAATCAGATTCATAGGATCATTCAGGTTGGAAGGGTGCTCAGGAGTTGTTCTTGGCTGACCTTGTATTCAAATCGGGGTCAGATATAGGATCAGAGCAGGTTACTCGTGCATTTATCCAACTGGGTCTTGAAAACCTCCAAGGAGGGAGACTGCACCACCTCCTTGGGTAGCTTGTTCCACTACTTGTCTGTCCTCATGGTGAAAAAGTTGTTCTGACTTTGAGGCCAGCATGGTTCACTTTAGTTCACATGTAAGCTCTGCAAGCCGCTGATTTCCTAAGTAGAACTATTTGCTCAAGTTTAATGTTGTTCTCTGTGCTTTTTATCATTTTGTTCAGGAAACTACTCCAGACCACCAACGTACAGCGGCGTGCCCAACACAAGTTACAGTGGCCCAGGACCCGGCATGGGTATAAACGCCAACAGTCAGATGCATGGACAGGGGCCAAGCCAGCCTTGCGGTACCATGCCCCTGGGACGGATGCCATCAGCTGGGATGCAGAGCAGACCATTCCCTGGAAACATGAGCAGTATGACCCCCAATTCTCCTGGCATGTCTCAGCAGGGAGGCCCCGGGATGGGCCCACCCATGCCAACTGTGAACCGTAAGGCACAGGAGGCGGCTGCTGCAGTGATGCAGGCTGCTGCAAACTCTGCTCAGAGCAGGTATGCATCCAGGTGAAAGGAGTTTCAATGAGTAGGAATGTTTTTCTTGCCATTTCTGAAGTAACAGCACTGCATAGGTGTATGCATATGCATTTATACATGTTCTGTCTGTGCCCTTATCTCTGGGAGGAGATGGCATGTGGGAAGAATATTTTTCCTTAAACATAAGGGCAAAGCATGCTATTGTGTGTTTGAATTATCCTCTCAAAAAGCAGCTGTGACAATGGAGATGACAGCCACTTCCAGTTTGGTTCTTGGCGCTGTAGGCTTTAGGAGAACCCACAGGGTTCCAGTGACATTAGGAGTCAAAAACAAGCCCTCTGCAACTTAAAATTGATTAGCTGGATATATATTTTTTATCTCCGGTAGAGAGAGGGCCAACATGTCCTTGGCAGCTTGCCCCTGCCAGAGAGTAAGGAAGGTTATGAAACTGCCCATCAACTCTTGCATTTACTGCCCACATTGTGAGCAGCAGTGCTGATGGCAGTTCTTTTCTACGGGATGTTCTTGTTCCTAGGCAGACATGCAGAGGCAGGAAGGAGGGCAGGCTGAGGGGAGCAGCTGGAAGGGAAAGGCAGAAGGAGGCATAAAAGCAATCTGTAGTTAGCTGGAGTTGATCACTGCCACTTACGCATTCATAAGAGAGAACCTGCAAACAGGATTGTAGAGGTTGGAGCCATCATCTGTCTTCTTGTCTCCCCTTCGGGCAGCATAACTGCATGTTGCTGTTCGTGCATGGGTTTTGGCAAAGGCACTTTTCTGTCTGTGGTTATTCTTCAGATGCCTGAATACTTGCAATGAAATCATATTTTCTGTGGAAATTACTTAATCTGAAAAATTTCCCATTTCCCTGGACTCAAATAACTCCTCGTGTATTTATTATCTTTTTCTGTTACAAGAAGTTCCACTACATTTGAGAATTACACAAAGCTGGTTGCACTGTTCTGGTGAGCGTGTGTGTGTGTGTGTGTGTGTATTAAGCATCTTTCATTTATTTATTCATTTGTATACACAAATGTACATATATGCATACAAGTATTTATCATTCAAGACCAGTGTTTGTGGACACTAGAGTTGCTCTAATTCCAAGACACAATGTAAAACTAGAAGTAGGAAGCTAATGTGTCCCTGTATCTGTTGCTTTCTTGTTTTGCGAGTTTGGAAGGCAGGTGGCTTCTAGTGATAAGCAATAGCAAACTTTTAAAACAATAACAGTGAATTTAGTGTACTTCTTGTTCAGTAAAACAGAACCACACTCCCTTAAAATAGACCATACTCCAGCAGATATCTGTGAACCAGCAGTCTCTTGCTTGTGTTGGTTGTTTTAACAGACTTGTCTAGTAGGATTTACAAAAGTCTGCTTCTGTCTGTCTGGTTTAGGCTATAAGCTGATAGGTCAGGCACAAAGGAATAAATGGGCCATCAGTGCAGCTGCAGGAACAGTTTCTTTATAATCATGTAATGAAGGGAAAAGCTCACGTTTGTTGGTCTTTACAGCAAGAAAAGACTTTGTGTTAAGCGGAAAGTATTTGGTTGTGATTCAACTTACACTTTGGGCATAGTGTGTGGTGTTTGATCAAAAACTAGGTTAAATGATTACTACTCCTATCTCACACCTTCCTCCCAAGTCAGTTTTGTAAAACTGCTTTTGATTTCTAGCTTTGCCTGGGCAAAACTGCACCATTTCAGAGCCTTTCCATCACACACTACCCATTCCAGTGATCCAGCACCTGTGGAAGGGCGGAACAGTCATCGAATCTCTGTTGTAAATACTGGCAAAAGGGCTATTTATAAACTGCAAATTGAGCGAAACCTGTCACACCCCTCTGATGCCAGGGTGCTTGCATGTTGCAAGCACACTGTTTTCCTCTTTGATCTCAAGTCAACTGTAGGGGAGAAAGCATAACGGCTTCTGGCTATTCCTGCAAGTCCTCCATACTTGCATATGGAAGGAATGTACTTGACAGTGATTCGTATTTGTGATACAGAGCAAATCCAAAGAGGCTGTTCTTTTCTTCTGCTTTAGGCCACCATACATTAGGTCGCCTGCTTATCCCAGCCAGTCTGAGGCTGGCGGACGCCCCATGTTTTCTTCACAGCACCCCAACTATGGCAATGCTCAGGCTCCCTTGATGCACCAGCCTGACCAGTACGGGTAGGTAGCAATGTAAACTGGACTTGCTGTGGGACTGTGGCAGATTTTTTTTAATGTTTATGAACATGCCATCTGGCTGCTGAAGGAATATAAAAATCATGTGAAAGATACACAAATACTTGCATTGTAGAGGGGATTTTAGTTTTTTGTTTTCTTTTTACTAATGCCACTGTGACAGTACTATGAAAATCTGCGTGTCACTCGCTCCCACACCTGCATGGCTTTTGGCATGGCTCCGTTTCCTTGTGCCTGAGAGGGAAATGAAGAACCTCATCACTGAGAAGGAATGAGATCCCTCCTCCTCCTGACCCAGGCATCGTCTTTCTCCCCTCATCCTTGGTGTTCTTGTCTCACAGTGGTGCTGTGCAACCCCGTTTTCTTGATTTGGTGGTGGTAGTGTCATTGCTGCGTGGACAGTGAGCTGCAACCCCCAAAGTATGATCCCTTTCTGAGAGGTGGTGTACTGCAGGAGTGATGATGACAGGGTTTCTTAACAGGATTTTCAAGAAAGCTTTATTACACTTTAATTGAGCATGCATGTGTTTGAAAAATTTCAGTTAGTCGCTAGAACAATTTTTAGGAGCACTAAGTATCCAGTATCATTCGCCTGAAATGCAGCTACTGTTTTCTCACCAGAGTCCTTCACACTGTGATTTCTGTAACTATATCATAAATTACAGCACTGGGAGAAAGTATCTACACTGGCTTCCAGCCTGTTGCTCCCTCACAACCAAGTCCAGCTTCACCCTGAGATTCAAGTTTCATGGACTTCCCTGCCATCATGTTATTCCAGTTGTTACCTCCTATATTATTTTCAATATGTATTATTACTTATATTATCTATAATACCCAAATTACTGCTGCCTTCATGGTTATTAACAAGTTTTAGTTACCAGTTTTCTGTAGGTGCTTTTGTTTGTTTTTTTTCTTAATAACATCATTCATATATGTGCATATGAAAAAGTACAAAGCAAAACAAAAAATTAGAACACAAGTCTACTGGTTCTCCTGTCCAAAAAGCAAAAATTAGTGAAATGGGACAGCACTCGCATCATACTATTTCGTCTAACTGGAAATACATCCAGTGTTATATGCCAAAGTGCATGAATAGTGTCCAGCCTTTTTCTCTGAATGTCTTGAGTTTATAAGATTCAGATGTGGGGTTCAAAAACTGTTGGATTTTTATTACTGTAAAACACACCCCTCTATGTAGAATTAAGAAGAAAATTAAATGGTTCTGTCAGAGTCATGGTTACACAGCAGTGTTTCTGTACAAGTTGGTTTTGATCCCCTTCAAGGTCAACTTGTTGAATCAGTAGCCAAGTATCAATAGGGGAGAGAAATTTATCTTCAGCTGTTAATCCACAGGATCTGTCCTTTACCAGCTCAGGAGTCTCATTTAGACAGAGAAAGCTGGTTTGCCTCTGCCTTGCCAAGCCACGCTAAGCAGCTGTGTAAAATGAATTTAAATGGCATGCATCAGAATAAAATCACTTCTACTGGGGCAGAAAATCAATGTTTGTTAACCAGGGCTGGATGATCAAGATCTGAGTGTCAGCCAGTTATACCTGGGTATCACCCTCAGTGCAGACCACCACCCTTTTAATTAGAGAAGATAAAATCATATAAATAAAAGTGGTGGCTGTGGAAGATACTAGGTTTACACCATTTGAATTAGCCTTTGACCTCACCTTGAGGCCTGCTCTATGTTAAGCTTAGATTAATTTCTACAGCTACATAATACCTTCCTTGTAACCTAAAATCTTACAGTGTGCTAGTCTGTCTTGTGCACGCAGGCCAGTGTTTCCCAAATGATATCTAGCATGTCAGGCTAAAGAAAAGAAAGGTGTTTTTAAGACTTCTTCATTGAACCTGCAGTACCTGTGGTTTCATGCTACCCAGGATATTTAAGCTTGGTCTGGGTAACAGTTTGCAGCAGGCAATGCTAAATAACTCTCTAATCCCTGTATAGTAATTCCCCTTATTTTCAGGGACACAGCATGAACGAACTGCGAAAGAGTGTTTTCCTCTTTATATCTGTCTTGGTCTCAGCACACCCATTGACTCGTAAGGACTGTATGTTAAAGACCTAATATATCCACTGAACTCCAAGAAAAGGCTTTTCATAACTTAGGTTGGCGTTGGCCAAGGCCCCAAGGACTGGTTCTGTTGCTGGAGGTTAGAACCCAGCGGAGGCCTCTGAAGACCAGGTGGCTCCAAAAAATAGTCTTTTATCACACTGTAGTTCTTACAACAATACATGTATTTATAGTGATAGATAAATATTTATGTGTACAGACCTCCAACACAGTAAGCCTTCAGTAAAAGCAAACAATTTTAAGCAAATGAGATAACATTTTCCCTGTTGATGTGAAAGGCAGCAAATTTAGCCAGTATCTTCTAGTACCAGCCAGTTTTGAGTTCTTCAGTTTGTAGATGCCCAACTTGAAACTTTTCAGGACTAGGTGTTCACTGTCTGTGAGCTTTTGTTTCCTACAGTAAGTGCCCAGTACACACTTTTGAAAACTGATTATTAGGTTGACACCTGAAGTCAGCAGATGTTTTTGGAGCTAGATGCTCATCATCATCATCATCATTTTCAGCATCTCTTGTGCTAGCAGTGAGTGTCATTCCGAGCATGTCTTCTTAGCAGCTGAAAGTGTGACTGGTATATGGAAAGGTAAAAACGTAGTTGCGAAATAGCTGGCTTACATACTGTTAGCAGTGTGGCCTTAGGAAGACGTAATTCAGTACTAGCTGGCTGTAAAATACACCTCCAACTGGATGCTAAAATGAGCCTCTTGCTGGTGCAACTACAGTTATCAATACCTGAACTAATCACTACAAAATGAGTTTTGATGTGCCTACATGAGGAGCAATCCTATCTTTGAAGGCAGCGTCTTTGACCTCAGTGTACTGTACCTTAATATGATTCTCGGGATTGCATGTTGCGATTTTGTAAATTAAAGCAATTTTTTTTATAGATTGAATGAATTTAGAATTCAGTGTCATTGATTTTAGAGGAGACGATTTAGACATAGTAGTTTATTAAGCTGAGGAATTGGGATCCAGCTTAGCTATTTGCAACCTCTGGCCATTTTAAATCCTGGTCATTGGGTTGCTAAATTGAGGTGGATATTTACATTATCGTCCGCTGCTCCCCGTGCCACCTGAGAAATGGTGTTCAGTCTCTGTAGTAATGTGTGGTGTTGCATTGCTTTGACATACTTTTAGGCACTCTAGAATGTGGTTCTGGTTCTAAACTGCTTAGCAGCTGGTTAGATACTACAGTCTCGTCGTGGTGAGGTCAGAAGAATTTAGGTAGGTTTTCATTCAGTCCTAAAACTGATCTATAAAAGCTGCACCGATGTTAGAGAATTTCTGTTGTACAGAGAAACAGTTACAATTAGTGTAAATGAGTTTAAAATGTGCATTCTATATGTCGTCTTTTTAGTCTGTGTGTATATACATGCACATGCACGCTTGCGCACATACAGGCAGACTAACCTTCCATCAGCATTTCTCTCCTGCTATGTATGTATAATTCATGTTCCATGTTGTGCACCGATGTTAGAGAACTTCTGTTGTACAGAGAAACAGTTACAATTAGTGTAAATGAGTTTAAAATGTGCATTCTATATATCGTCTTTTTAGTCTGTGTGTATATACATGCACATGCACGCTTGCGCACATACAGGCAGACTAACCTTCCATCAGCATTTCTCTCCTGCTATGTATGTATAATTCATGTTCCATGTTGCTGGTGCCAGCAAAGCACTTTTTCCATATTATTTTCTCCAACAGCAGGGTAATGCAGCACTGCTGATGGACTAGAGGGTACTGGTGAGGAAATACAGTAATGGACATGGTGCATTAAAATGTCAAAAGGAAAAAGAACGAGGCGGAAATAGGGAATAAATTTTTTAAAAAGAATAATAATATAAATAAAAACCAGAACTCTTTTAGGTGTTTTACATCCTAGAGCCTGTCAATTTCTCTGCAGTATTTTCCAGTCTGGCCCTTTTCATCTTGAAACTTGGGTTTAAAATTCTAATTGTGATTTTAAAAGCTGCGGTTATGTGGCAGGAAGACTTCAAGTGCTACAGTAAAACTTACCGTCTTTAATCCCTGGAGAGAGTATATATTTTCCATTGTTTTCCCTTTTCCCTTAAGCTTGGAGGTGCTGTTCTTCTCTGCTGGGAAGTGCAGTGGAGTGCAGGAAGGTTAAGTACTCATTCAAGTTTCTTTGCTTATTCAAACCAGGCTACTACTAGATGAAAGGCTGCCAACTGTGAAATCCCCAAAGTAAACTAGGCTAAGATAGGACTGGTAGTCATAATTGGACCCAGTGCTGGGGTACATTATCTGTTGCCTTTGAAATAAGCCCCTAGCAGAAAGGCTCTTTCTGCTGGGTCTTTTATTTAACATTCAGTCACAGGGAAGGAGTTACTCCTGTTCAAATTCAGGCCATTCGCAGTTCTCCAGTCTCAAGGTGTCTCATCATTTCCCCTCTACCCGGCTCCTCCGAACACTCCCAGACTTCGGATTTCCTTTAGGGATCCTTATGCATCACCATGAAATGAGCCCCACTTTACTTTCTGTTACTGCTGTTTGAATATCCAGGCAGTACATTCCAGTCCGTGAAACTACATTTGGCTTCCAAAATAAAAAGAAGTCCCCATATAGTTTCAACTGGATAAAGTGGTATTGCTTCTTGGCCTAAATGGCTGTATGGTGTTTCTGTGAACTCCAAATAGCTGCTGTGCTTGCTCCACCTGAGGCTGGCGGCATTTCAGTAACGGGTGGAATATTTTCTCTCTACGCCAAGTTTCTGTGTGATTTGGGGGGTTAAAGTCCAAATATTAATGCTTACTGTAACTGTAATTTCTAAGGGAGCTATTAACTAGTATCGACATATTTTTCTTCAAAAGGACCCATGCTTCTTCCCTCTTCATGAGAAATAGTCATTTATATCAAGCTGATTTTTTTATTCTTTCTTATTTTGAAAGGACACTTCCTTTCCTTATGTTTTGCTTTTCAAAGCAGAACCATATATGGCTTTTCTCTACAATGTATTAGGAGGGGTGAAGTACAACTTAGCTTATATGTATTTACCGTAGTAAAGGGAGAGCTGGAAATCGCGCTTTTGTGATTTTTTTTTTTTAAATGGAAATGCATTTTGTAAATCAGCTCAAAATTGCTGATAAAATCGTATAAGGATTGGAAGAAACTTTACACGCTGAGCTAACCAAAGCCATTTCTTGTGGGAGACTGAGAGAAATATATTTTTATCTGGAATTTTGTTTTACTAAAAGGTAAATCCATCATTTTGGAGCCCTGGATGTCACTGTGCTGCAGAGCTCGTGCAGGCAACCAGTGATTTGGGGAGACTTTTTTTCTTTTTTGGTTACTCATCAATCAAGTAGACTGCTGTATGCTGTTCATGCCTTTAGAGATTAACCACAGACCTGAAGAGTCCTACTCCTTCCCTCCTTCAGAGAGTAACCATTCTTAAACTGTGAAAGCAGGAGTATGTTGGGAAGGAAGGGTGGTTTTCAGAGTCATGAATGAGAATTTTCAGTCATCTTAGAGACAGTTCTAATTCGATTATCATTGTGTCAGGATTATTTTTGGCTTGATTTGGTTATTTAGGAGAGCTGTTGCTGTCTATAGAAGTACTAATTATTTTGAAACAAAATTGCAGTGTAGGGCTCTGTGTAGTTTATTAACATTCTGCCTCAGAGTCAGATGTTACGTAGAAATTCTGTACTTCAAAAGGTGATCTTTAGGGCATTAAGACTGCAGTACTTCATTAATTGTTATTGTATAAAAGTAAAGAATAAGGGAGGTCTTTAGATTGAGTACTCTTTCTTGGGTGGCAAGAAATGTTTCAGATGAGGAAACTGGATTTTCACACTGTTTGTCTTTTTGCCTATTAGCCAGACGATCTACTAGTTTAAATCACAGCACTAGTCAGGAAAAAAAAAAAACAAAAAACAGGAGAATAGCCATCTGTTTAATGGGACTCATGAAGAAAGCTCATTCCATGACTGCTCTGTGTGATTTGGCACATACATTGTGCAAGTACAAGACTGTGATTGAACAGCCTAAGATTTTTGTGACAGAAAGGGAGAGACATAAAAAATGGTAGGAGGGTTTCAGGTTTTAGAGCGGGCTTAAGGTTTTAGGTTGTTTTGCAATGGTGATAGTTGAGAGAAAATTAAATGATTTTTTTTTAGCAATGCTACCTGGGGAAATAGGAGTGGGAAGAGCCTTTTACTTTATTGATGGAGTTCAGATGGGAGCATCGGTTCTAACTGAACTTACAAGTAACCTTGTAAGAATCATATTAAATGGTAACATAACAGCAATAAGATTTTTTTAATGATGGCCAGCAGTTTCACTAACACATTAAATACCTGTTGCAGTTGTCACAGTAGGTTTCAGGCATCTTCTGAGCCAAAGATGAAGAAAAGAGCCAGCTGAAACCATGCTGACATATGCACCACATTGCTCTTGTGAAACTGTCTGGAGTGCCAAAGTGCCGAGACTGATGGTAATAGTGGTAGTAATAATATTGATAAACATATAACAGCTCCAGGCTATTGGGCAAAGATAGGTAAGTGCAAATGTGTCTGTTGGGAAATCCCTTTGGAGAACTTCCTCGCCATGCTGCTGCACATGCAGTTGTGTTCAGTGCTGTCAGCCAGATGACATTTTACTATGAAAAGATAACACTGAAGAGCTGGCATGAAACGATCAGGATTTTATTAGGTTTTCAGTTGGCTGCCAGCACAGTGAGCTCCGTGGAGCTGCAGTGGTGCTCAAAAACGGTACGAGGGTGTGACTGAACATCGTAAGAACGTGGTGAGAGGCGGCCGGAGGTCTGCATACCCAGGTGGAAGAGGAGGGAGCTCAGGGGTCAAGCCTCTCCTGAGGCAGTGCCGCACCGGAGAAATTGAATCAGTGAAACACGCAGTGTGTCCTTAGCTTCCTGTAGCTTTTTAGCACCACGCTTTAGTGACCTCCTGGCTGTTCGTGTGCTGGGAACAGACCCTTGCCCACTTTCAAGTAATCATTCTGGGAGAGAGTTCATAGGGCCTTCCGACTTTTTAATAAAGCTATTTATAAACATGCACAAAAATAGAAGGTGCTTAGTGAGATAGTCATATGAGTCATTCCCATTTGGATATCGAGTCACACCGGGCTAAGTCACCCTTCTTGGCATTCTGGTTCAGCTTGGCTGCATCATGCCATACAGGGCAAATTTCTTTTTTCACTATAAACCCAGTTCATGCATGCTCCTGCTTGCCGGACAGATTACAGTAGCCCTCTTTTACCCATCACACACTCCACTGGGGCTAAGAAATGTATCTCCTTTTAGTCCTCGGGTATTATGTCTGATGGGGACAGTGTGCAAGCAGCTGCCGTTAGAGCTGCTGTTTAAATCCATGTTGTCAGGAAGGTAGGCAGGGGTCACTAAGAGCGGAGCTTCGATGGGATTACAAGCCATTTGACTTGGCATGCTTTTCAGTAGTCCCATGTCTTCTGTCACACAGCGTTATATTGTATTTGTCCAGTACAGGTTGCACTGACTACAAAGGGCTTAGTTTGTTCTTATACAAATAAATTCAAATGCGGAGATCTTGCTGCACTTGTAAGAATGCTGTGCAATAAAGGCATTTCAGGGAATCCCCTGTGGGTTTGAAGACTGGTGACCAAATGCTGCAGTCACCGTGAAATTCAGACCAAAAAAACTTTAATTAATACAAAAGAAGCTTTATAAAAACAAAATTAAATAGCTACAACCTAAAAAAAACCCCAAAAAAACCCAAACAAAAAACCCCTACAGTATTTCACTAAATATCCTTCATGTTTTTTAGTCACACACCCTTATATCATTAGGATCAGATGAAGTTAAGGATTTATTTTTCTGCAGGCTTGTGCTATGTTTTCCTCACTGTATTCAACTTTATTATTCTTCTGGCCGTATTTCAGACCATTATTAATCTTGGATCTTTTCCTCGTTTTTTGTTATCTGTAAAATGGATAGGGAGATTTATTCTGATCTCGGCATGCATTCAGCAGTACAAATGTTGTGTAGCTGTGTTGTTATTAGCATCAATAGTCATGAATTACACATGCCTCTTATGTTGCTCTTCCAGTGTTTGATGCGGTGTGACACTCCTGCATTTTACTGGGCTTTAAATGACTACCAAGTAGTAGCGGGTTGGGCAGATGTTTTCACTGGAAAATGGTTAATGTGATGACAACAGCATGTAAACAAACTAAGTTTTTGTGGCTGCTTTTCTGAGGGGCTGAGCATTGAATCAGTCCGGTAGGAACAACTAATTTTTAAGCTGCTTCTCCCTCCTTGATTGTTTCTTAGTGAAATCCAAGTAAATGATGATGATGCTAAAGGCACATGTATTTGCATAATCAGAAGAAAAAGAATATATTTAGAAAGGCTATTTCTGTTACTCTTCCAAAAAGTATCTTACACAATAATCTTTAGATCAGCCAGATGAAGAAAACAGGCAGTGTGCTTGTTCAGATTGCAGTGGATTACAAGGTGATGAGCACTATCACATAATTATGATGCTAGAAAATTATTCCCCATTTTAGCATTGCCTTTTAGGCCTGGTCATTGGGAAGAATAGTTTGGTGATGGTTCTGTGTACCAGGTGTCAGCAGACATACACACGCACACAAATGCATGCACCCTGGTACAAATCTGGATGCTTTTCTATTATGTTTCCTCGTGTTTTTTCAGTGTCTTTCAGAGCTTTGGCCTCCCTTTCTCACACATGCACACACACAGAAGTATAAAATTCTCTTTTTCCTCCTAACCTGAAAAATGGATTTTATCAAAACCTCATGGCAGACCTAACTCCTGTAACATCACCAGCTTTCGTGGTTGCTTTCTTAAAACTTTGTTACTGCGGGTGGCGAGCTTCCCTGCTGAATAAAGGGAGGAAATTTAAATGGAGGTTACTACACTTAAAATAGCAGCTTACAAGGGGTGGTGGGGATACTTATCTTTCACATAGAGTTATGTTAAATTTGTTTGTTTTATTTACATGAGAATTGCCTTTAATGCCTCTTACGGCTGCTCAAGCCAGTATTCAGATTTTGTGTGTCTTGGCCTTTGCTGACAGCACTGATGCACCGATGAACTTCCAGTCAGAGCAAAGTAAGCAGTGTTGGGGTTTATTTTCCCTTGCTCTTTTCTCCCTCCTCCAGTTCTCCGATATCCCCTGACAACAGAAACGGTTTCACTTCTCCAAGGAAGCCTGTAATGTAGCAAGAAGGAAAATCCATAACAAAAGAGCATATGTATCTGCATGCACATGTTTATGTGTAAATTCTCCAGGGAGAAAGCATTTGCAGGTCTCACTCCTGAATTACTCTCATTATAATAACCCATTTGGTGTCAAAGTATGACAGATTATAAGCGCTTAAGGCTAGTCCCAGCTCAAGACAGATTTAAATGAAGTACTTCTGGTTATTGTGCAGGTCACTGTGTTTAAATAACAACCCCCCAAATCATACTTTGACATTTAAAAGAGAGAGGAAATACTGTCATGCTGCAGACCTGGCACAGATAAGCACTGGGCAATTTGGTCAGTACACTGTGATTTGTGAGTGCAGCCTAACGCAGTCATTTTCACAGTTTGTAATCAAGTAGCCACCTTAGCAGTGTGTCAGCATTAAAAAAAAAAATGTTCCTTTTAAAATGTTTACACAAATTACTCCCCTGAGGTGCTACAGTGCATTCGCTGCAAAACTGATGTAGGTTAAAGATCTGGAGCAGAAATGGCAAACTTCCGTGAGCTTGTGGGCTATTTTTTTTTTCACCAGCCAATTGCTCAGGTGGCCAGGTCACGGTAACAGGATGATTTTTCAGGTCCAGTGCCTAGGGCAGGATAACTGGGAGAAATCCCTATGTTACATGAGTGCTATGGGAAGTGTCAGGAAGCACAGTGCAGAGGTGCCTAAATAATAATAATTAGTGCAAGCTTGTGGCCACCAGGAGGTCACACTGAGGTGTGACTCAGTGGCAGCTCTTCCCTACCTGGGCTGTGTGCCCCATCCTGGCTCCCGTCCTTGCAGCACTGCTCCTTCGGCATCGCCCTGCTGTGCCACACTGCTAGACTGGGGCTCGCCCTCGGAGCCTGGCCCTGCCTCACAGCAGTGTGCATGAGCAGAGGAGCTGCAGGAAGGCACATCTCTGGTAGCACCCTGCTTTTGAGGCTCCCCTGTGAATCCCTCCCTTCCTTCAGACAGACCTGGCTGAGAGGCTCCACGTTCGTGCTGGAGGGACCTTCCCTGTGTTTAGTCTGGGAGTAATGGCTCTCTGTATGTTCCTCCCTACTCCTCCTCCTGCATCTCTGTTTCATCTCCCCTCTCCGGAACACCCATCATCCTCCTGGCCCTAAAAACCTTTGGCACCTAGTGAGGATGCTCCCAACTCTTGTTGTTCATTCTTCATTTCCATCTACTCTCCCTTCCATTTCCATCTTTTCTGCCCCAAACTCTCCTCACCTCCAGCCCTTCTAGACTCTCCACCTCTGAACCCTTCTTCTGTTCCCTACGCATTTCCGTGCTCAACTCGCCCCTGTGCTCAGGCTGCCGCAGGGCTCATTACAGAAGCTGGATCATTTTTTCTGACTGCATGAAGGGCTTTGCTCCAATGTTACAGGTTTAGATCGAGAGGAGAGCACAAAGTGTCAGATGCCAGAAAATCCACAGAAAGTTGTAGAACTTGATCCCTCTGCACACAGCAAAAACCTGAGCTTTGACATGTTTCCATATGAAAAGTTGTGTCTTCATTTCTTGTCCTGCTGAGAAGCATAATCCACTTCTATCATCGTCCATAGCTAAACCACACCTACCTCTGAACTCAATTTTGTAATTAGTTGTCTGTTCAAATCTGAGGAAGACGACTATAAAAACCTTCATCAGATGGCAACACTGAGGAGACACTAAATCACATACCAGCAAGTATTAAACACAAGGGCTGCAGAGTGACTTCTGTGTGACAGAGACAACACACTAACCTACTGGTGATTTTAGGTCCAATTAAAGGAAGACATCTCAGTATAAAAGAGATTGCTTGGCAGCTGTGATCACTTGTGTGCTCCATTGTATTGTCAGTGCTTTCTTACAATTTCTTTGTTCTGCTTTTTAACAATGACCAGATCTCGCATGTCATCTCCTCTATTTAAATACATGGACTTCTGCATTAGCTCAGAAGACACAATTAGATCTGATGCTACTTGTTTTGCAGAAAAAAGAGATTAAGTGCAGGTTAAGCTGTGGGTAGATTGCAAATGAATGAAAACAAAAGAGCAGAACAGGACCCTCTTAAAAGGGAATGTTTTGAATTTGACCAGTTGTATTTTGGACCCGATAGTACACCAGACTATCAACAGCACAATGAAGTTGACAGTCTAGGATCATAGGGTCATTCAGGCTGGAAGGAACCTCAAGAGGTCTCTGGTCCAACCTCCTCCTCACCAGGTTCAGCTGAGAGCTCAGGGCTTTATCCAGTTGGGTGCTGAAAACCCCCAAGGACAGAGATTGCACTCTGGGTCTCCAGATCTAGTGCCTGCCTGTTTTCACTGGGAAAAGGGTTTCCTTACATCCAGTCTGAACTTCTCATGTTTTAGCTCTTGCCCATTATGTCTCATCCTCCCACTGTGAAGAGCCCGGCTTCATCTTCTCGCTGACCTCCTTTTAGGTGCTGGGGGGCTGCTGTTAGGTTCCTCTCAAAAGCTGCCTCTGCCCCAGGCTGAACTAGCCCTCGTCCTTCAGCCCCTTCAGGGTGAGTGCTCAAGCCCTGACCATCTAAGGGGCCCTCTGCTAAACTCACTCCAGTTTATCGTCATCTTTCCTTTACTGAGGGATCCAAAACTGGACATGATACTGTAGATGGAGTCTCATGAGTGCTGAGTAAGGAGAGGATCATCAGTTCCCTCCATCTCCTGGCCCTGCTCCTGGTCACACAGCCCAGGATGTTGTTGGCCCTCTTTGCTGCCAGGGCACTCTGCTGGCTCACGCTTAGCTCCCCATCTGCCAAGATGCCCAGGGGCTTTTCAGCAAAGCTGCTCCCCCCGAGTCAAGCCCCAGCCGGCACCGCTGCAGGGGGCTCGTCCTTCCCAGGTGCAGGACCTTGCACTTATCCCTGTTGACTTTCATAAGATTCCTGTCAGCACATTTCTCCAGCCTGTCTAGGTCCCCTGGGTGGCAGCCCTTTCCTTGAGCGTAACAACTGGCTCTGGCATTACGCAAGTGCTGTGAATTACTAAATTGTCAGCAGAGTAAATAAACCACAGAAAGCAAGCAGAGTCCCCCCGTTCCCGTTTTTAATCTCTTCCATTTGCTGAATACTTGGAGATCTACTTGTAGCAGTAGAGCAGAAAAAAGAAATGTGTAGGCTTAAGTACAGTGTTTAAATTGATAGCATAATCCTAAATTTGTATTGGCCCAGCTGCTTTCTTTCCTGAATGGGAAAAAATAGGTGATCTGGGATCACGGTATTGGAGGAGTTAAAGCTGGAAAACACCTAACAGGTCATCTAGTTCATATGTAATGCAGGATTTCTCTGACCAGTACATTTTCTAATGTGTTGTCTGTTTGCAGAAGTGTCAAGTGCTGGGGTTTCCTTCATTCCCTTGGAGGGTGACCGCATATACTCAACATAAGTGTTTCTTTTCTTAATTTCTTCCTATTATTCCTGTGCAGAAGTGTCAAGTGTTGGGGTTTCCTTCGTTCCCTTGGAGGGTGACTGCATATACTCAACATAAGTGTTCTTTTCTTAATTTCTTCCTATTATTCCTAATTATCACTTGCGTCATCCCTAAACAACCCAGCCATTGGTGTTTATGTGGTAAATATTGTAAAATTGTATACTTAACTGGGTTTGTTCTGCTATAGAATTCATAGCCGGTCAGTTGAATTTTTGCCATTAGATGTCACTATGTGTACAACAGGCTGTTTTTAGAAGACTTGATTTTTATTTAGCCTCCCAGAAAAATGGAGGAGGGAATTGGGAGATGTAGGAGAGAGTCTGGTAGCATGCTTTGAGATAACTACTTCTTAAATAGTATGTTGGATATGCCTTTACTAAAAGCAGCACAGAAGGAAACATAAGATTTTTGACTTAATTCCAACAACCAACAGATGATGCTGTGACCTTAAGCATATATAAATATGTTTAGCAGCTGCTGTGTAACATATTTATAAGTGTTTAGTGACCTGGAGGTTAATCAAAATGAGTTTGGTGATCTCAGCTCAGTTCTTAATGGACTCCACTTCATATTATAGCACTGATGCAGCACAATTTGTCACAGTCGGCAGTCTTTACTCAAAGGAGGCCCACTGTGGAGTGAGAATTAAAGTCTGAAGTAATACCTGATTATGTCTCCCTAAAGAAACTTTCCATTCCAAGCCATCATAGAGCAGAATAATATGTGGAGGAGCTCTGTACTGCGCACTGCACCCAATCTCAGGATAAAATAACATTTGCTCTTACAGGATGTCGCCTTTCAGTGTTACTGAATTAGCTCACGCGTGCTGCAGTCAGTGCTTTGATAGGGGACTGGGGAAGGACAAAGTTCTGCCAGGGATAGTGCTGAGTCTTTTCACTTGCTGGGCTCTTTCCAGAGATGGAAAGCTGTGTCAGTTCCAAGTGCGGCATTACATGGGAGGATGGAAGGGAAAGGTATTGCCTTGCCAGATGAAATTTCGGAATTAGGTTCTGCCATTCAGGTCTTTCTGGGTACAGAAGCAATTTTTTTAGACTTCAGTTGTTTTCTTGCTGTCTTGGCCAAAGCTAGTATATTCCTTTTATTTAATTTCCACTCTCCATCTAAACTGGAAATAGTTTCCTACTTTCTGATTTAGAGCTGTTGTACAGCAGTATGCTTTCATGAGCTACGATTGAGATTGATGTCCATAGCGGGTAACATGAAATAGGTTGTACCTCAATTTGAGACAATGAACAGCCCCGCAGCTTAGAAGATATACATGCTAGAGGAAGTAATAGTATTGAAATATTAGTAGGTAAAGACCAATTTCAGCTTACCTGCACGGTGCGTCTCTCCTGTGCATTTTTAAAGCAAAAGGATATTGGAGAGAGAGATACCTGTAGAGACTTCTGTCTTTTCCAGAATCCCAGCCTCACTCCATAAAAGAACCTTTCAAAATCTATTACTTCTTTTTTAAAGTGTAAAAATGACTTCCTTCATCTTCACTAGTAACTTTACCCAGTAACGGAAAGGATCTCGCTTATCCAGCATAGAAAGAACTTTTCAGTTAACTGCGTTTGTTGAAATACAGCAATTCTCAGCTAAAAAGGGGGGGTGGGGGTGTTTAAGATACAGTATTTACATAAGAAAAGCTTGATTGTGTGACTGAAATCTTTTAAAGTTGTTGCCAAATGGTCCTGCTCTTCTCTTTTCCCTTTGTAATTTTCCCTTGGAGCAGTGCACCACTGTGCATTTTAAATCTTCTCCCTCCACTACTCATTGCAAGCTTCATCAGGGAAATGACATTGTATGGCAGTTGTCTCCTTCATATCAAAAGAAAGCCCTTGCCTCTTTGCAAGAGTGAAGAAAAGTTTGTCTTCAGAGAGCAAAGGACAAAACTGACTTGGAAAAAGATGCTTTATTTAGAAAACACCGTTCTCTTTTCCTTTGAAGAAATTCACAGTGTGTCAAGAAAAATTAGGCCAAATAGTGCTTTAATGGTCTTCCTCCTGTACCTCCTAAAAAAGAAATCCGTTTCTACCAATTGCGTTAAGAGTCTGCCATAGGTTTGGAGAAGACAAGAAGCCATTGAAGTTATTCAGGGTTATTGGTTTGGGGGTCGTCTGTTTTGTTTGAATACTGTATAATAATGAAAAGGAGAATTTATACCAAAACTCCGTCTTGCTACCAGGACATGCAGCTTTCCCTGCCTGTAGGATAAAATTAAATGCTTTGTTTTTCGTGACTAAAAAAAGCTGACAGGTACCAAAGCTATGTAAAGGGGTGGTTGTTTCCTTTCTTGTCTCCTTTATTTGGAAAAACAGCATAAATTTACAGGGGGTACATTGAAGAAACAGGTCTGAGTTTTGTATTTTCCTATGTGGGATATAAATATACAAGTAAGTATATTTTTGCATGTGTTTTTAATTATATATCTGAATTTATATGTGTAAATCTATATCCATATACATATCATAATATGTGCAGTCTTCAACTATACCAAGAAAAGGTAGATAATTGTATTATGGATTAAAAGAATAAAAGCTTATTTTTGAAGTTGGATCACTCATTACATCGGGTTATTCTGCTTATTTGGATTGGATTATTTTCTTCCTTGTGCCTCAGTTTATCTATAGCATTTGATAAATCAAGTTCAAAGCGTACTTAGATACTTTTTAAAACTTAAGTGTAGATAAGGTTTAGCCTTCAAAAATATTTGGTCTGAAGATCTTCACATCTGAAAATGTGGATAATTAGGTAAGGGCTTCATTCAGGGCAGTTTTTCAGACAAACTTAAGTCTCAGTTATGAAAGCATTATACCAATCCGTGATTAATTTTCAAAACCAAAAGAGTTCTGCTGAGGTTTCTTCTTTCAACAAAGTGTAGTATATACATGGTTTTTTGAAAGATTGGAGCTAGATGGCATGTACAGAAGATGAACATTATGTTCAATGCAATAACATCAGATACAGAAATCTGAAACAGATTCTACGGTACCCATTTTTCTTCTGGTCATTTCACTGTTTTTTAAGCTGTGGCAGGTAAGGATTTCCATTACGTGGTTGCAATTGCAATTCACTGGAATTTTTTTTATGCCAACACTACGTTTTAACTTTGACTCCTGATCACATTGCTGTCTACTCATAGGATAAATAATATGAGTTGTATTTTTCTGCTGATCGGTTGTGACGTATAAAGACACTGTATGCATCTCTTGAAATTTGTGTTCAGCCCAATTCTGTCTCAGATATACGGTAACTAATTCAAGACTAATTCAAAGCTCGCCATGTAGGTAAAATGAACTAATTGTGTGCCTTCTCCTTAGCTATTTGCAAACAATAGGAGATGTACTCTGTGACAAACCACAGCACCTTCAGCAACGAGGTACGAGGTACGTAATGAGACATCGTGTGTGTGCTCTTTCTCGTAGGCAAGGCAATTTTCCTGCCATGAATCAGAGCGGTATTATGGGATCCAGCTCCCCCTACACTCAGCCGATGAACAACAGCTCTGGCTTGATGAACCCGCAGGCTCCTCCTTACAGCATGGCACCTAACATGGTGAACAGTTCAACAGGTAATGGTGGGTAACCTTTCAGCAGTGGCCTTCCTCCAGAAATCTGCTTAACGGTACCAGCCCTGGGCCTGGTGGCAGAGGGATAGCCTTCATTCGATTCACCCCTGCTGGGTATTTTGGAGTGATTCGAAACCAGGCTAAGGTATTCGCATTTTTTTGTACAGTAACTCATACGTTTTTCATTAAGTCCTTTTGCACAGCATGTAGATGAGTACAATGTTTTGAACAGTTCCAGCAACACTCAGACCCAGTTTGACATAGGTCTTGACTAGCAAGTATATGTATATTTGTGTGTATGTGTCTGCAAGAGAGGGAAGGAGAAAAACCTCATCTTTTAAGAGGCTGCCGTTGCTTTTCAGTGTCTTACTTCCTAAGATTGCAATTTCAGATATTTAATGTGGTACTGGTTTAAAAAAAGAGATGTGCACCTGCTCTGACTCGAAGATGCTGTAAGCTGAGCACTTAAAACAATTACTCTGTTCTGAAAAGATAGGCCATGTTTACTGTTTCCAAAATTCATATGACCATATATAGGGTTTCTTCATTTACTTATTTAAATATCAGTATAGGAAATTTAATCATAGCTTCCTTTTGCAAAAAAAAGCATATTCAATATAGCTGCTGGATTTATCCTTCATATCATGACTTGTGAATTGAGAATTATTTGCAGCTTTGTGTGTGACTATGAAGACAGGTGGATGTAGTTCTGTGCAAATGTGCTTTATAGTCCGTATTCAGCTTGAACTTCTAACAATTATCCTCCATCAAGATAAGACTTCAGTAAAGATCAATTCTTTGATTGGAATGGGTTTGGATGGAGTTTCATCCAAACTGATGTGGATCCTCCCAAATACTTGTTCCAGTCATGGAGTTTCTGTGCATGGTTTACTGATTACATTAGCCCTTTTTGAAACGTTGGGGGTTTTTGAAGTTTTTCTGAAAGCTGGATAGGTTGTGCTAAGGTGATTTGATGTTGTTTCTTAGTCGGTTTTGTTTCTACTTTTGTTTATTTCTTTAGAGATGCCTTACTACTTAAATTGTATCTTACCAAGAGCCTGTGTTTCAGTATCTTCCTCTCTGCCCCATTTAGCCTGTTTCATTCCTTCATCCTTTGCCTCCTTCCCTGTCTTTCCTCCCTGACAATTTTGTATGTCCCTGCTTCCTGGGCAGAAAATGGCCACTATGGGATTCTAGTGTCTAGTATGTCCAGAGGGTTTCTTTCCTCTACATAGGAGCTCCTGAGACACTTAACAGTGTCTTATTTTTCAAGAATATTATGTTACATTTTTGGTTAGCAGAAGAAACAGAAAAGAAGCTGTTAATCAATAAGATTTTTAAAAAAGAAAAGAAAAATTTAAAAAAAAGGCTTTTCCAGTGCTGGCTTGGAAGCCATTGGTTAGTCCAGACAGCACACTTCACCGTCTGGATGAAGAGGGAAAAGCTATTGAAAAGACCATTAGATAATAGCTTGCTTTTCCCCCACCAGAGCTGTCCCAGGTAATATTATGTTTTGTTTGTGTAGTTATGTGTGTTGTCTGGCTTGCTGAAATAAAATTACTTCTGAGCATTGAAACTGTGCTATAAATTCTGTTTTGCTATTAGCAGAAGTAATTTTTCCCCCTTTTCCTTTGGCCCCCAGAGCTGCAAAAATAACCAACAGCAAACAGATGGCAGAGTGCCCTGCCTAAGAAGATTTATGTATTCCTGAGGAATAACCAGTTTAAAGGAAGATTCACAGAGGGTTTTTTGTTCAGATAATTCAGCCATTCGTTATTTCATACAGTGGAAATCTGTTCAATGCAAGGCCATTTATCCTAGCAGTCTTTTGTATGGGCTAGTCATACTCTTTTTATTGTGTTATGCATTCTGAAATATTGGATTTTTAATAATTTAAACATTTATCAGGGTTTTTTCTGCCAGTGCATTTGTGAGGTTTTCTTTTGTTCCAGTTTTATTAATTCAAAGATTACCCAATGGAAAGTAAGTATGAGATGAACTAGAGGAGTTCAGTGCACCTCTTTTCCTCTGTGTGTGAGCAGACATGCATCTAGATTGCTTTATGCAGCCGGCCTCCAAAAGCACACAAGACGGTGTTGGCACAGGGGGAACAAAAAGAGAAAATTAGGTGTGAATATACTGCTGGGGGCACATGCGGTGGGAATGCTGCATTTCCCCCTGTCCTGACTCATCCTTCTGCCTGGGTCAAACAAATGAAGGGCTGAGCTTAAGACAAGTGTAAATACAGTACTTAAAATGATAATGTCTTGAGCTGGGGGAGCACTTCAGGGTCAGCTCTGGCCCTGCATTTGATGAGGTGCGTTTGATGAGGTGGAGAACTTGCAGGTGATGCCTACTTAGGGGCTTGAAAACGTTGTTTTCTGTGGCACAAAGACCAGTTTGGCTATCTGGCTCTTGAGCCTTTTTCCCCACTAGTGTGAAGTCACAGTCTGTCGGATAAACCAGGGTTCGGTCAATGTGTAGGGCCAAAAACAAATGCAACTGAGCGGCTGCTGGTGGAGTGAAGTGTGGGCTTTAGTTAACTTTCTCACATGCACTGAGCATGAACAACTCTGGTTTCAATTAGAGGCCAATGAAAAACTAAGGTAAGCAATAGGGAGAAGTTGGTTTCTTGGTTGTCTGGGTTTTGGAGAGTGCAGTTGTGTTGCCTGTTTTGAGGGAGGAAGGTAGGTTTTAGTTATATTCGTTTTAATCAAATGCACTTTTAGGTTTTACTCTAAAATAGAGGAAGATTGCTGATGCTGGTGGAATTGTTTTCATCTGGTTTTGGAGCTTCAGTACAGCTAAGTATAACACTGGTTTTGCCACACGTTTTTAGTAGTATTTATAACTCCTTATTACCAGTTGATCCTTTTTTTTTCTTTAGTTTTTTTAATTAATGTCACAATTGAAAGGAAAATCGTGTTGCAGTTATGCATCCTGGTACTTCAACAGTGATTGTGGATCAAATAACACATCACCAGCTTCTGCTGATGTAGAGCAGTTTAGGAACACAGAAATTATGAGATCAAAGAAGACAGATCCTTCTGATAGAGTATCCCATCCATAACAATAACAGAAGCTTCAAGAAAAAGAGCCAGAATCCCTTCACAATTATGGAACAAACTGCCATTCAGAAAAATTTTATAACCTCCGCTGTCCTTTTGTTACATGAGTTCACAGTTCCCTTATCTATTTTAGATTTTTTCCCCCTATTTTTTTAATTCAGGCTTTAAAGATACATATAGTAAGAGGAAACTTACAAAACCCAACATAAATAAAATAATAATTTCATGCTGTGAGCCTTGTTAATTCTAGTGAAAATTATCTTTAAAAAGAAGTAATACGGAGTTTGGATCTCTCAGATTTCCATATTGTGCTTGCATAGAAACTGGCACTCATAATCTCTGCTGCCTGTGGAGGTGAACAAAACAATAAAAGGGCATTAATCTCCTTACTGCGACAAGGATCCTTTCCTAATTTCTCTACCTCTGTCCTACTGAAACCTTCCATTTTCCGGGTACTATTATCCCAACAAATTTTTAACATCGTAATACTTTACATAAAACGTGAAGTTCTAGGAAACGTTATTTGCACTAAAGGAATTAAAAGGATGCTCTTAAAAATAACATTAAAAATAGATACAACACTTACCTTTTCATATATTTATATATATTTGATTTTGTATTTATTTGAGTGAACCTCTGGTAGAGAAAGCAATCATATTTATGAATGTGAAGCATTTTTTAGAAATCTTAATCGGTTTTCTCTGTTTTGCAGCTTGGTTACCTTTTTCTGAAAAATGGAAACCTCCATTTATTTCACTGGTTTTTTGCTCTAACGCATGCCTTCGTATGAGCTGTTATATAATGCACTTTTAAATAAACTTCCTGGAGGATGTGTCAGCAGTTGGTAACAGCTGAAGTATCCCATCACCTATACTCCAAACAAGTGATGACCGTGAGCCAATGGTCATTGTGTGACTGTAAATCAAGCCAGCTCCTGGCATAGACATGCCCGCGTCCCAAACCGCATGCACTTGTCATCCCTTGAACGAGACTTGGTAGGCAGAAAGGAGGTGCGGCGCTGAGGTCCTTGGTGGCCCACTCGTCCCTTTCAGATAAGGTGCCTGAGCACCCTGGGCTGTGCTTTTCCCCAGAGGCGGATGGTCATTTGTGGCAGGACATTAGGCAATGCTGTTGTCCCCTTTCGTTTTTCCTGTGGGCATAAAAGCAGTGGGGACCCTCTTGCCCACTCCACATGAGTCACAAATTCACTGGTTTTTCTTTTTCTTCTTTTTTTTTCGGAGGGAGAGTGCTAGGGGTGGAAGGGAGGAAGGAATGTCTTACAAAGGATGTAATATTCTGTTCTGTAGAGCATGATTTGTTATTGCACTAGCACTAAAGAGAAAAACAATGTTTGTGTATTGCCTCTCCTGCGGTATTTCATCATTTTCTGGGACTGATAGAGCAGCCTTTAGCAAAAAAAGAATACTTTGCTGCAGTTTTACTCGTGTCAATATCTGCTTCCGAGTACATTAAATTCAGTGTGGAATAGTTAATTCAGGACTGTGACCCATACTTGCTGTTTGAAATCATTCTAGCTCTTAAATTCTTATAATAAGCCAGAGGCTAGTATTTGAAACCTGTTCACAGTACGCTACAACACTTTTTGAGTCAAGATTGCCCTGTTATCCTCCTCTCTAAAATGTTTTATCCTTTGGTCTGCACTTCACACGCAGAATTATTAGTACCTGTGTAGAAAGAGACCGTGTCTTATTTTAGCAGTTTCGTGACAATAACAGTATTTCACTGCTCAGAAAGGGTCAAAACAATGTTCTCGCCGTACCACTTTGCTAAAAAAAGTGAAGGAATGTCTGTTTGCAAATCACTGGAGAGTACGTTTGCGAGAAGTTATGAAACAGCATTTCAGCAGAGGGTAGAAAAGTAGCTGTGGAAACATCTTAGGTAAAAGCTATAGGGAAACTAGACAACCTTGCAATTCACTAGTAAAATCCTTGCAGTTCTCCTCTTACAGGTAGAAAGAAAGGATGTAGATGAAGTAAATAATTTAGAACAAAAAGTGAAACAGAATTTGGGAAACTATTATTTTTTTCATTATTGCCTCCAACTCCTGATAGTTATATTTGCATATGCCAACAAGAAATATTCAAAAGCCAAAATGAATCAGTATTTTTACATTTCTAAACATGATTAATACAGTCAGAATACATGTGGTAATTTGCAGACTAGAGTTACTTGCCCTTTACATGAGGTGTTAACTTAAACCTCTCTGGAAAAGAGATTTTATAAAGGAATTATGATGGAAACAGGACTACCAGAAGTGGGCACAATTATTGTATTCTTTGTAACAGAAATACAGTGTGCCAACCTAGCTAACAGTGAGATATCAGGAGAGGATTTAGCCATGCAGAATTCTGGTGAAGAAGCGTGATTGTTAACTTTGCTTTGTTTGACCTCTCTAAAATTGCTTTAGAGGAGAAGGGTCATCGTTGGTTGCTTTGAAACTAAAACTAAGACTTCTTCTTTAGCGCTTTCACAGCATGAAATGTGTTAACTGTTAAAATGGATTTTGTATAACAGTTCTGCATCCCAGTTTGAAACCAGACTGTGGCATACATTTGACCATTTTGTAAATATATTTTTAAAAAATCTCTAAAAGAAAAATAACCTTTTTTTTAACTGTGGAATTCAAAGCTAAAATGTGTTAGGCTGCCATCCTTCACTTCATAATGGTCACAAGCTGCCCCAGCTCCTCAAACCGAGTATAAGGGCAAAATGCATACAAATCAAATGCTTAGTGGATGCTGGCTTCCCAATATCACATTGCTTGGCTGTTTTGTTGAGGTTTCACACACATACATAAAAATAACAGCATTTTTAGCTGATCCCAATAGATTTTTCTCTGCAGCTGCATCACTTGAAAAAGGCTTTTTGTTCCAATTCTTGAAGTCTTAAGTATTGCAAGTAATTTTTTTTTTTTTTTTTAAATCTCAATTATGATTTATGTGTTGTGATGACTTTAAGGGCTTGATTGGGCTACAAATGTGCTTTGAAAAAAACAAGAAAATGTGCCCATGAAAAACACCGGCAGTTCAAAGCTGAATATTGAGCACAGAGTTGTAAACTCACATGGCACATGGCTGGGTAGGTTTTTTTGGCAGACCCATAGTCTCAACCTGCAGTGATGCTAAAGATATTAGCAAATTAGCACTGCAAAGCTTGCCAGCGTATTCGCCAGAGTCCTGCTCATGCTCTCACTGCTGTAATTAAAACTAATTATTTTCTAAAACATAGTAATACATGAGTATGTGCAATAATCATTTTGTAGTGGGCAATCTGTGAAGTATTTTTAAAGCTTATTTTCCCCCTCCTCTCTTTGGCTTGCTATGCAGTGTGCCTGCTGCCTAGTGCGAGCCAGCATTGTCATTTTGCAGAGAGAGAGGCACGCTAGTCTGGTCATGATCAGATTTATTTTTTTTTTTTTTAACAATGATGCTTTGCTGATTCTTAAAATTTGTAAGTTTGGGATATGTATTTTTTCCTTTTTATTGCCTTGTAGGTTATTCTATCCTGTGTTTTTCTTAGCTCAGATCCTTCTTTGAAAGAAGGGCATGAGGGGGAGAAAAAAGGGCGAGGAAGGGAAGATCTCTTATCCAGTCTTCCATAAATGCTGTGCACATGGTTTTCCGCAGGGAAAGAATCACCTGGTGTCTTGCTGTTGTTCTGTGGTTATTTGCATTGATTCAATGTCATGGCACCTCCTGATCCGCCCAGTATTTTCTGTCTATTTATCTGAATGTTTCTCCTTGCATCTTTCTAGAAATCCAGGAACCCAGCAGCTCTGCAGCAATAATGCTATACTGAGCACTTGCATCTTCAAATAAAAAAAACCCTTAAACTCCTCACACCCCTGGGGAGCAACTGCGTGCCATTATCAGAGAAAGACATTTGTGCGTTTGCTATAGTCCCACCTCATTTTGGCAGGAGGGGAAGAAGTTGAGTGCCGGTTCTCCAACAGAGTGGAGTTTACAGCTTGTAATTCTGTAGTTAAGGCTCACAGTGGCTGAGCCATTCATACTAAAGTCGGTAGGGACAGGAATTATCTGCTGAACACCAACATTAATCCAGACGTAATTGGGAAATTCAGCCTTTTTCTCGGGTTCAACATTGCAAGCAAAATGTGCATCATTTTCATTTACGTTTGTCTGTTGCTAAAGGGAAGGTGCAGTAGTTATTAAAATAGACGATTGTTCTGTTAAAATGTAGTGGTCAAATGTGGACACAGTTGAAGACCACCAGCAGCATGAAGAATGAATTTTACTTTGTAAAGTCGTCGTCGTTGTTGTTGCATGGTGCTCGTATTCTCGCCTCGTTCGTTCTCTTTTATTTCCTCACTTCAACTGAAGAGGTTTCCAGGTTTCCGGACACTAGAATAACAGGACAGAGGTGGGATAACCTCTGCTTCACGTGGCACCACAACCTTGCAGCAGGAAGCGTGTTTTTTCTTACAAAGCCAAACATAGTCATGCTTAACTGTTTCTCCTGTTTTCGATTAGCACCTATGGGTCTTGCAGATATGATGACACCCGGTGAGTCCAAACTACCCCTTCCTCTCAAAGCAGATGGCAAAGAAGAAGGACCCCCCCAACCCGAGAGCAAGTCAAAGGTATTTACCCACCTACGCACGTGGTGTTGTTTCAGCCCGCAGAAGTCTGCTGCGTTGTCCTTCATCTTCTGGTTTTGGCCTACCCACTCTGTTCTTTCCTGCATGCCTTTCCATTCACGTGCAATCTCTTTGTTTGTTTCTTTTCTTTTATTTTTTTTCTTTTTTCCTTCATTGTGTGGATCTGAAAGTTACTAGTTCTTACGGCATTTTAACTTGCGGGGGCAAAGCAACCCAAGCCAAAAGTTGCGTGGGGATTCGGCTGTGCCAGGTGGGTGGGAAAGAAGGGTCTTGCCTGGTTTCAATACTTGCAGCCATTTTTCTCTGCCTTCAGTTATAGCTTCCTGTTTTGGCCGCCTCAGCAGCAGCAACATACTTTAATATTTTGCTTTCCTGCCTTATTTGATAAAATAAGGTGAACAGCTTGGTTTTTTTCTTTCTTTCATAAGGGGAAACCCATGCTTAGCATTCCATGTGAGCTTGAAATAAGCATGGTGGCTTAGTGACTTTAGCCAAGCATCCAGCAAACTTTCCAAATTATACTAATTAACAATGTTGTTTTAATACCTTTTATATATATATAAAAATATATTTATATATGTGTGTGTTTTCTGTATGTGTCTCTGTTTATATATATTTTACTTTGTCATATTTTTTTTTTTTTATTCCTCTACCACAGGATAGCTACAGCTCTCAGGGTATTTCTCAGCCCCCAACCCCAGGCAACCTGCCAGTCCCTTCCCCAATGTCCCCAAGCTCTGCTAGCATCTCCTCATTTCATGGAGATGAAAGTGATAGCATTAGCAGCCCAGGCTGGCCAAAGACTCCATCAAGCCCTGTAAGTGGCTCTGGTTTTTTGGTTTTTGTTTATTTTTTTTGTAATTAATTATATTTTAATGCTTGCTTGTTTGTTTTGTAAATTCCTTTTCTTCATTATTTATCCACTAAACAGTTTTCTTTCTTTATAATACTGGGTACAAATTCTGCTCTCGGACACATGACTGTAAGTTCCACTGCCTGGCTTCAGTGGGGCCTGAGCATGCTTATCCAAGGGCAAAATTTGTCCCAACAGTACTTTGAAATAAGAAAGAGTAAAATTGCGTGCATCATGCAAGTGTGCTGTCTGGTAATACAGCAGTTGTTGTGAAGAAAACATCCTTCCTGTAATGCATCAGCTTCCAAGCATGCCGACTGTGTTGTTAAGGACAATTCCATTTCTGTTCCTGGGCCCAAACTCCTTCACACAACTGACTTCAGTCTGGTTGCTGCACTTGTCTTTGCTAGGATTATTTAGGAAAAAAAACCAAAACAAAACAAGAAATCGTCTCCCCTATTGAAACTAAGATCCATCAAAGTTTGAACTGTAGACTCAGCACCGTGAAAAAGCTGCCATGTGTATTTCGGAAATATTTTTAATTTTGAATTGTGTATTTGGAAATACAATCATTAGGTTATCAGGGCAGTCTAAAACAAAATTGTTTCTGATTTCCTTCATTCAATTATTTTGAAATAACCCAGATTGTGGGTAGAAAAAACCTGATTTGTGTATGTTTTTAGAAAACTATTTTTTAGATTAATAATGTTTAGTCATTCTCATACAGGTTGTAAAGAAAAACCTGAGAGAGATGCGTGGAGCTAAAAATAGATTTCATCATATGTATATATATACACCCACATAGAAAATCTATATACGTATATAGAAAAGAGAATGGAGATATAAGCAGATATGGCCTAGGGGGAGCAAATGTCCACTTGGTCATTTTTGCTTTTTTTTTTTTTAATTAGAAAAATATATGTTGTTCCTCTTTTTTCTTTTTACCAAAAGTAGTGACGATCATAATTTCTCTGTAGAAAAATACTGCAATATATCTTTGTGAGGAATATGAAGGTTTTTTTCTGATGATAATGTGCCCTTAAAATAGCAACAATTCTTTGGTAACAAGTTAATATTCACAAAGTGATACGTTGTCTCAGGACAAACAGAGGAAGGCCAATTGGAGTGAAAAAGCTCTCCCCATCCAAAAAACCAGACATCTAGTGAATGAATCCCCTGAGCGGAGGGGCAGCATGGCATGAAATGCACCACCTTAACGTTTTGATGTTTATTTGGCAGCGACTTTGAGTCTCAGAAGGCAGCTGGTGTTACTTGTTCCCACAAAGTCTCATCTTTTTCTTAACAGCATTTCTGAAAGAGTGGTACCAGAAACGGTGTTAGTTTTCTTTGTAGTCATGTTTTGGGTATTGCTTGTTTGGGCAGTTTTCTGGAGGAAAGCAAGAGAGTTACTGCACAGGCTGTCTAACACATCGAGTTCTTCCTCTGCAAGGCTACCAAATGATAACGCGTTCCTGAGCTCATTGCATAAACTGCGTAACAAATCCTAGAGTCACTGTGAACATACGTGGAGGTTTTTCCATGTAAATATGACGAAGTATAGTGTTGGGGAAAAATAAATGGAGGAAGTTTGTGCTTTCAATTTCTTCTGAATGCCCCTCTGTCCAAATGCTGCTGCATCTTTTGCTTCAGTTAGCTTCTTGGTACACAGATATGGATAAATACAGTGCTTTGGAACGATAGAAAAATAAGTGCCGTAAATTAACTGATCGCTTTTTACCTATGAAGGCCAGTGTATTGGATAACTTCATTGACTTCAACAGCAGTCTGACATAGACTGGAACGATTGATTGCAGGCGTTTCGTTACACTTGAGAACAGGCTGAATTTGTTCTTTAAATCCCAAAGCTGCTTCATGCGCTACAACTTCTCCATTCCAGCAGAGGATAAAAGCAAGGGTGAATAGTCTGTGATTCACTTCACAGCATCCCTGTGATCCTACTAAGTGGATCCTCTCTTTCAGCAGTTTTATATGGAAGTGAGGCATGAGAAAATGGGGAGAAGGAATTGTTGAACGTTATGTTTTGAGGGCTCTTCGGGTACATAGGTAAAAGAACACTTCTGTTACGCTAATTTTGCACATAGTGTGCATCCCTCACAGTGGCGAGGTGGCTTTAAAATTCTTTAAAAGAGAATTTGCAAGTGTGGGTGTGAACTATGCAGGCTCACTGGAACATGAATAAAACAGTAGGTTATGAAAACCCCATAAAATGCTGTTCATTGTCCACAGGTACACATGAACGTGGCAGTGAATACACTTGAATAGTACTATATCTCCATGGTGCTAACTGTGAGGGGTCTGCAGAGTCCTTCGGGAGAAAATCTTGACACAGGATTGTGTCCTGCAAAAGCCTCTGCCAGAGATTGGACTTCGGCCATTTTTGCTGCCTGTGTATGCACACTCTGTTCTGTAGTAAAATAGGTCTACGTAGTAAATGTAATATTGGCAAAATCTTTATTGAAGTGGAGGACGTGAACCGTAGATAGTTTATAAATAGAGATGCTTAGAGATATGTACAGAAACAACTACCCACTGCCTTAACGTGAAAAGAACTCCTACAGAAATTTGTGTTGCTCTGAAGGATTCTGCAGACTCGCCAGACAAGAGTCTGTGTATAATACAGTTTTAATGGGTGGTAGGTGTATTGAAAATAAAGTATGGGGTTTGACAAATTTAATATGAGAATTGGCTTTGGTATCCACATACTTAGATGTGGGTTTTTTTAAATCACCCATTTAAACATGGCCAGTCATATCATGTAGAAGAGTGCTGGGGATTGAGGGCAGAGTAGGATACAACTAAATCGGTAAAGGTATGTGCCACAGGCTTGCACCAGCATTCTTTTATCACCAAAATGATCAACAGACTTAACAGAAGAAAAGCTCATGATCTGTATTCTTCCAGCATTGCCTGGCATGCACTCAGTTAACTATCTGCTAAGGGGATCATTTTGTAATAAACCCTTATTTTCTGAGGGTTAACATTTACCTATAGGCAAATTTAGGCTTCCAGCTGAACCTGCCCGTGTGGAACTGAAGTTTGTTTGTGTGTAGACTAGCTTGCACACATCTGTCATTTTTAAATGTTTACATTTATAAAAATAGAGAAGAGAAAAAGATCTTTACTCTTGAGGAATAGCATTCTTCCCTCCAGTGCATTCTTCTAAAGTTAACATTTCATTTTAGAAGAAAATTGCACCCATTTTACAATGCATGACAACCTGAAAGCTCACACAGTAAGAAACACTTCTTACCTTCTGTAAGCTGTGAAAAGTTTTCAGATTATACTGTCATTTTAGAACCTGCTGCCACACTGCTGAAAAGCAGCATCATTTGAGACATACAGCAGAAAAACCCAGAATGAAAAATTCTTAACTGGTTTCCATTCTGCTCTGAATCTGATTTGAAAAAAAGAATCTTACCATATAAAAATGAAAACGTAAAACTGGTAAATCTGAACATTCTTAATCGTGAACTACCATCAAAGTGAAATAGAAACTATTTTGTTGCCTCATATGTTAGAATATAAGCACATACAAAATTTGCTGGGTAAAAGCTGAAATTTCCCACCTTCATTTTTGTGAGTTCTGTGGCATCATAAGTGTCAGATTAAAATTAATGCTGATGAGCAGTAGAGTAACTTTGTTCTTACTGCAGTTGGTAGTGGGGTAGCTTCAGTTTATTCAGCTGTTCAGGCCTATGTGATCGTGTATCTGTTCTCACTACAAAATCAAATTAGTAGCAACATGACTTGCCTACTTCCCTCTTTCCACCCACCCCCCAAAAAAAATCTTTGACAAAGTATATTTGTTGAAAAGAGCTAAACTGATTTTCTTAAAATGCCCAGATACATAGCAAGTGATGCTTAGAGTAAACTGGTTGCCATTACAGAATCAGTTTGTGCGTTCATTGCATAACCTGCAGGACTCATGTCAAAGTACTTTCCTGCCAACCACTTAGTATTAGTAAAACAAATTCAGCCTTGACTCTGATTTCGGTAGGAGTTGTAACACAACTGAATCTGGCTCAAGTAAATTCAGGAGTGCACCTCATTTCTAAGTAAGAAAGGTAATAATATCTGTCTGGAGGAAGGACTGCTGCAAAGAAGTTACAGTATCAGGAAGCAAGGCAGAAAACTTTACAGGAGGATATTTATTTAATTAAAATGAGTATCTGTTCACTGGAAAGAACAGCAATGGCTCATGGAACTGCTGGGTCACCCCCCTTTGGCTTCACATTTTTTTTCTCCTGGCTCTCCTCCAGCGTTGCCAAGTTTCAGCTAATGGCTGGAGGGAGATACAGAGCCTGTCATATTTTCTAGGCTAACATGCAAGATGAATGGTGGCAATGCGTTTAAAATCATTGGCAGGTGGATGCTTCCCCACTGCATCTTTCGTGGTGTTGAGTGCCAGTCCTCACCAGTGCTATGTGGGGACACGGACAAAGTGGGTGGTTCTGTAGCATCCGGGAGGTACAGCTAGGGTCTTCTTTAGAGATGTTCAACTAGAAATGAGTTCCTCTTTACTTCAGAATAGTGCTGTCTCCTGTTCAAAGTAAGGAAAAGGCAAAGGAGGGAAAGGGTGATTGACTAGATGAGTTGAAAGAAGTGTCTACTGCAGTCAACAACCAAGTTTAGGATTTTACTATACAGACATAAAGGATATGTTTCCCTTCATATATTTGGCTCCCTTCCCAAAGCTTTATATCAGTCTTTCTGCCTTGTGTTTAATTCTGAACCACTCCCATCTTCCACTGCTGTGCAAATCACTTCACCTTCTGCAAGCAGGAGGCTCTTCCTGCAGTAGCAGCAGCCCCTCTCTGCTGTTAGATCAGAGGGAGCTCGGATAGGGTGTAGTCCATCCACACATGGCACAGAGCCCAGCTCAAAGGGTTATATTGCACAGAAAAGATAACGGTGAGAAGTTCCAGCTTGTGTAGCAGCCTCAGTGCTTTCTGCCATCTCCACATAGACAAGAAAAGGGCATCAAGATAACATGAGCTTTCATTAGCTGTAAAGCCCAAATAGCAGCAGGAAAACGGGTTCACTCCTGCATTTCTGCCACGTGAGAAAGAATTCTGCTCTTTCCACCTCGTTCACTTTTCCTGGTGGTGGTTCAGCTCTGATTGCTGTGCATCCCTGGTTTTCCCCAGGTCATAATACACATTTTCTTTGCAAGGTAGGACAAGTGAGATGGCTATTTTCTGCCCTCTTTCAAGGGAGGAGAGTAGTAGCTATTCATAAACATTATTGGCTCAGGCAGCTAATTGGAAGTTCACAAAGAGTATTGCCACCAGTCTCCTTGTACTGTAGGCTCTCTTGCTCATCTTGCTTTTTGGCCAGGGGTGGTGTGAAGAGGTAGTAAAGCATAACCATTTGTGACTCTCTAAAGAGAGTACTACTCCTCAGTGTACTAGTTTGCCGTGGTTCACGCCTTAGGCCACTTCTGTGCAATTCCTGTTGTGCAGGAACACTTTCAGGTTTTCTAGCCCCTTACTGGGGGCAAAGGGGAGAGGGTTGATTTGGTTTGGTTTTAGGATTATGTAAACTTGTGTGGGACAAACTTGTTTTTAATTTTACCCAAACTAAATTGAGATTACTTTGAGATAAGTGGATGAGAAGCACTATGTGAGAGCTACCTCTTCTTAAAACGACATGAGGCAACATCAGAAACTTGCCTTCTGGGATCCAAAGTTCAGATCAGTGAAAGAAATATGAAAATGGGGAGTTTGGGCCCTTTGTTTAAAAAGCTGAATTTTCCGTATATGGACAGAATGTACTGTTTGTGCCTGAACTAGTAGCCTTCATTCCTGACTGTTGTGTGATAGCTTTAGTTTGTTTGACATCTTCTCTTTTTCAATGTTGTGAGTTTCTTACTTTCTTTTCCCTCCCCCTCCCACCCTTCCCCCAACTTTTTTTTTTCTTCTTGCGATTTAGAAATCAAGTTCCTCTACCACAACTGGAGAGAAGATCACAAAAGTCTATGAACTAGGAAACGAGCCAGAGCGCAAGATGTGGGTGGATCGGTACCTCACGTTCATGGAGGAGAGGGGCACGCCCGTGGCCAGTCTGCCAGCTGTGGGCAAGAAGCCCCTGGACCTGTTCAGGCTCTATGTCTGCGTCAAAGAGATTGGAGGTTTAGCACAGGTGAGAAGTGCTTGGAAGTGAACCTTTTGAAAAGGCGATAGGCATTTTTTTCTAGAGTATTTCCTGCTGGTTACACCATTACGTTTTCAGCCCTGACAACATTGTTGAAGAAAACAGTTTCGTGCTTTAGTATTTGTCTGGAGTTCATTTTGGGCTGCATAATTGCCCTAAAACTGTACAGTTTGACTCAAGATTGACCATTGCTGTAGACAGATGAAATTGTTACCTGTTATGGGGAATCCAGTAATGCCACTAAGAGAAGAAAAAAGGAAAAGGCCATTGGATCAAAGTAACAAGAAACAAACACATGCTAGAGCTGAAAGGAAAAGGAGATTTTGAAACCCATCCTTCCCAGATAGGGATACTGCCTCTAGGTCGAATCAATTCATCTCTCCAGAGAAGTGGCAGATATATTCTCAAAACACAGTCCTTCATCCCAAACCTTTCATCTCTGAGTGTCTCTGTACGGTACATTTGTTTCTTAGACACGGACTGTGCTTTCCCTGTGTTTGGAAAATGCTTACAGGATATTTTGGGTTGCCTTACAAACATCACGATTACAAGGAAAAGGTGAATTACTTAATTGAGATGAAGGAAAATGAAAGCAGGAAGAGAATAAAAAAGTCACAGATAGGAGAGAGAAGCTTTGGTTTGCGTTCTCACCAGTTAACTGGAAGTTTTGCAAAAGGATGTTTGGAAATCACTTGTGAGTTCTGTAAGACTGACCACCACAGAGCAAAACTACATTGTTTCATTGTCTAGCACCATCAAAAGGGGAAAGCAGGAGAAAATGGTCAGCATTTGCAGCCTTAGATTTGGTATTCAAAGTCACCTGTCCTTGCCTGGTGCTTTTACAAAGCATCCCGTGCATCCAGGGGATCACTCTGGCTAGGTGCTAGAAGCTACTGTGAGGTGCTGAGACCCATAATTTCTGTGGATTTAAGAACGTTTGTGGATGTTCAGTACTTTGCAAGATGAGGTCTTAAACATGGCTATGTAGATAAATATGTATATGCAATATTTAATACAAAATAGATAATATTTAATATTTAAATAGATATAATTTTACACTAATTACAAAATCTGAACTCAAAAACATGGCAAACAAATTAGATCCTCAGAAAGAGAGCACATTTTAATCATCTGTGTGGTTAGTTCAAGAAAGAAGTGTCGAACATCAATTAGTACCATTTGCAATGCTATTTTGAATAGTGCACCTCACAACATAGGATTCGACTACTGAATTAGATCATTGGCCCTTCAAGTCCAGAGATTCTAGCTATTCCTGTTATTAAAGGAAGGCAGAGAAACCTAATACAGTTCACCTTGCCAGTTGTTAAATGCTGTATATGGGTAAGAGATGTTATCCTGACATTTCTAGTGATCAGCTCATGCCCCCCAGCATCATAAAGATTTGATTACTTTTAGCTCAGTAACTTTATTACAGGTAAATCGTGTCATGCAGCTGCTCTGCCTCATACAGCGTGATTGTGCCCATAGTATGACTCTTAGCATCAAAAATTAAGCAAGATGGGGGCAGATGGGATATTCTAGAAAGTCATTCATGTTTGCTCATTATGGAAATTTATTTTATTTTGGGACACTGAGTGTTGATTTGCAGTGACAGACATTATGCATTGCCAAAGAATAGAAGGTGTTCACTTAGACTGATTTTTGAAAGAGCTTGAGTTACAAACGTGTGTGCTTCAGTACTGGTAAAAATTGACACTGAAAATAAAGGCTCCTGGTTTTGCTGGTGTGCCCACATGAATGATCACCGTGTTTATCTGTTTGGGGCTACTGAGAGGTGCAGAACTTTGCTTGCTGAGGTTTATTTAAATGCATCTGTGTCATGCTCTCCTAAAAAGCTGTTGCTCCAACTGCTGCACTCCACATCTCATGATTCTGCCCGGAGAGTGACAGGGAGTGGAGCTGTGCAGCAGCGGTGCATATTTTCTGTCCAAATAGTTGCAATTGATGGGGTCCCAACATGAACAGACCAGCTGTTGGCAGTCTTCTTTTAAATGCCAATATACCGGGCATTTAGGCGTGAATGTTTCTGTTTGCATTATGCAATGTGTTCATTACACACCACTTAGCTATAAGTCAGTAGGCACAAAGGGCTGTGTAGCTGGATTTCAAGCCTCAACAAGGGCAGTTTATGAAAATGTCTTCTCCTTGAACTCCTGGGTTCTTGCAGGATGTACCAGAAAAATAGAAGCACTTCACATAGCCATGCCAACCTGCTTGCTATTAATGCTATCCCCAAAAGATCTTTGCTGACTGGCAGCAGTTACAGTGTTATTAAACACTGAGAGAAGTGTAAGAAATGTTTCCTTTGCTGGCACGAAGGCTTAGGAACAGTATGGCTAACGATAACCTTTGTAGCTATACAAGTTAAGTTGGAGTCATTAAAATCTCAGGCCTCAGGGCAAGTAGAAGTCATCATGGCACACAAGAATCAGGATTCTTCCCCAACAAAAGCTGAGATGCTCAGCCATTTAAAGCCCATTTATTTCAGTGCTGCCTCTCCTCCTTGGATCATACCTAGCAATTACACAAGTGGTTGAATGAAGTCTGAGGCATCAGGTATTACAGCAAAAACAACTGGCCGTTGTGAGTGGTACAGCTGAGCGAGCCACTGGCATCATCCAGGATGACAAATGAACTTCGCTGTTATTACAGATCAGCTGTGTTTGAGGAACTCATGAACAGAGTCTTTCAATATTCTCAGCCTTACACTGCAAACAAGACTCGCAGTGGAGTTGTGCAGTCAGCAGTGTAATACAGAGTATTGCTGGACTAGCCCTGTGTGTTTGAAGTCTGCCTTAATTAATTAAGGGGCCTCGCTTCACTCTGCCTCTCATCTAGCCAAAGGATCATTGATCTGTCCCTGCAAGATGCCCTGAAGTGAAAGGACTCGAACCAGGAATTACAGGCTGAAGTGTTTGACAGCTGGTGGCTGTTTTGGAGAAAAATTTATTTTTCATATCAATGCTCAAACACTTAAATGGCAGAATAATGCTGTTATTGCTTTCTGAATTAGTTTTTAGAAGCTGCTTTTTAATTAGAATGGGGTGGGTGTGGGTGGGTGTCGGAGAGAGGGAGAACGAGCGTGCATTTGCTTGGAGATGGATTGGTAACGGAAGAGCATAGGCCCTGGAAGAGTGCAAGGCATTTAAAAGATGCACCATGCAGAAGACTCTCCACAAGCAAAGCTTTTTACGTAGCTATCAGCAGGTTCCTTAATGGTTTTATAACTGTAAATGCTGCCTATGCATTACTGCGTGTGGGAGTAATGAGCATTACCTAAAAGAAAAATAAAAAAGTAAACCAAGATATTACGTGCTTTTTTTTTTTTTTTGCCTTTGAAAATAAAAAAGTAAACCAAGACATTACGTGCTTTTTTTTTTTTTTTGCCTTTTTTCCCCCCCTTTTTTGTCTCCTGACTTAAACAAACCACTTCGCTGCAAACCAATTTATGCTGTTCATTTTGCTAGGTTAATAAAAACAAGAAGTGGCGTGAGCTGGCAACCACCTTGAACGTTGGCACTTCGAGCAGCGCAGCCAGCTCCCTGAAAAAACAATACATTCAGTACCTGTTTGCCTTCGAGTGCAAGATTGAGCGAGGGGAGGAGCCCCCTCCAGAAGTCTTCAGCACTGGAGATACTAAGAAACAACCTAAGATTCAGCCGCCATCTCCTGGTAAGTAAAAAAAACTGCAGCCTTTTACACAACCATTTTTTGAACGCAAAAGATACTCGCTAGTATCTCGCTAACTCGCTAGTTTGCAGCTTATGTATTTAGAATGCTGGACAAGCAACAAAGATAAATATGTTGTTGGCATCTTGTTTTCAAACTTGGAGCTAGCACCTGAGTCAAGTCAGATTTAACTCTGAAGGGCCGTCCGCAGTCATGTGTCTAGTTTGTCATTGCTCACTCTAACATATAAAGACGTGTGCGCCAGCATACCCTTAATATTCAGAGTTACGTTGGCATAGTAAAAAGAATAGCATTCTGCACGGATGTGCTTGCGCTGTAAGACACGAGGCAGCCATCACTAAAAGGAGCGTCCATTTATCTAAAGATCAGATTCTGGTACTTGCACTTTACTTGGTATGACTCTGAAGCTGCATTTTTAACACAAGTATTGGTCAGTAAAGCTCCAGTTGGAGTCAGGATGGCAGATGCTGGACTGATCAGTGGGTCTCAGATGGTTGCTCTGATACAGCTCATGTTCAATGTGTGGCAGATGGAGAGAGTTGAGAGTATGGTGTATCCCCACTGCCAGACCTCGTAGTTTGGAGGCACGCTCTCTGTTCTTTTGTTGCTAATCCTGTATGTCAGATAAGTCATTAGAATCACTGTCTTTATCTTCTCGTCTGAAAAATTGGAACTGGAAATGCTTGATTTTGACTGTTCTTTTTGCATGTGCAGTGTGGTGTTTGAAACTATGCTGTTTTCTTTCTAAATTAATTCAGCTTAAGACTCTCAAGATTGGATAGTCATGAGTGATATTCAAGGCAGGAAAATTCTTCAGTCGTAACATTTTAAGTACATAGGAAAAGGTGTAGTAAGTATTAGTCTATGGTGCTGACTTCTGGACTATCCATGGAAGAGAAAAGATTTCCTTTGATTTGCTGGTGATTAGGCTTTTCTGACCAACAAAATAATTCTGTTAATACCTACCTTCACAATTACTGTTAGGCAGACCACCGCCTTTTGCTGCCAAGCGAATATAATTCCTGGAATGTTTACAGCAGTTTCCTGCATTAGAAGGCAGTATTAGGAAAGTATTAAATACCTTAATTTCTGTTAGTGCAGTTCACTGGTTGAAAATGGGAAGTGGCGAGTCGGAGACCCAGCAAGCTCTCCAGGCAGTTTGCAGGCTGCGTGGCTCCAGTTTGACAGTTCCTTTCGTGGATACCAGAAAATTGCAAAGACCTTTATAATGATATAATACAGTTCTAGCTTTTACCAGATCATTTGTTATGATAGTGCTTTGTCAGTACAGAAAAAGATAAAGGCGATAAGGTTTAAATCTTTTGCAGCCTGATGTATTCAGTGTAAGGATTTTGGGGAGTTAAAGTCTAGGTACATCTCTTTGTGTAATACCTTAAATATTTCCTCCACCTTGTTAACACGTAGGGTTATCAGGTACCCAGTGCTGATTATTTAATAGAGACGATAACTAGGTTACTTTGCAAGGCAAGTTTAGACGATGGGGAAAGATACTTGGTACTAGAAGTGAAGCCTATAGTCCAAATGTTTATCTGTCTGAAATGAGCATAGAGTGTCCTGAATGTGCACCACTGCAAAAAAATAAAAGATGTTGGACGTGCCCGTCACCTCCTGAGAAGGCTGGTAAGGGGAGCTGAAACTGTTAGACTTGTTAAGGAAGGTGAAGAGGAAATTCATCCGTTTCTAAAACTAAACAGCAATACTGAAAATTAAAGAGTATTTTGCTTTGCTCTCTCCTCCCTTATCCCTCCCCCTCCAACACTGCTCTCAGTAGTTGGTTCAGAGATGATCACCGTAAATTGGCTGAATTTTGAGATGAAGATTTGTTATTTAAATACGTAAACCTGAAACAAAGGAATAGCAATGTCAGACGTACCACTTTTAGAGGGTCCTTTCGCATCGTGACGCCACAGATGAAAATGGCAAAGTCCAAGTTTAAATTTATCATAACATTCAAGCAAGCTGTCTATGCGGAGAACTGAAACTATTTTTCTAAAATAAAAACACAGCAGGACATAGAGACTATAAGAGGGGGAAGCAAGCAAAGATCTCAAGGTTTGTTTTGTTGGCAAGAAAAGAGCTTGTGTCACTGAATGGACTGCACTTCTGTACGGAGAAAGGCTTTCCCAGTGTGCATCAGCTTTAGTACATGAAATCCCGCTGAGGTATAGATGCTGCAGAGAGTACAAGCCTGTTCTCTTTAAGAGTCAGCTTTTTTCCTTGCTCCTTTTCCTTTAGTATATACCAACATTAACATTTTAACTGCACAAAAGAAGTAGAGTTGTAGATGTACTTTAGATAATCTGTTACTCTTTGGCATTCAGAGGAAACGGGAGCCCAATACAACAAGAAACAGTAGCCTCCAAAGGTCCTTGCTTTAACCATTAGCCTCTGTTGTGCAGTTAGCTCAGTGTAGGCAGAGCCACTTTGAAGCCAATCCATTTGCAGAGAACTAGTTACAGTTACTACATTAGGGCTGAAGTTAATTCTGATAAAAAAGCAGGGGGACTTGTCTCAGAGGGAATGGTGTTGTATTTTGTCCAATTCTAACCAGCTGATGCTATGAAATCAGGGTCATGAGAGTTTAAAAATCAGCTCATCTTTGTAAAACTCTTAACACTTAAGTATTTCAATTGCTCATAAGAATATATAAAGAATATATGTTAGAATATATAGGGACTGGCAGCCGCCTTGGTACAGAGAATAATTCAGTTCCTATGTTGATGTAGTTCTACTACTATGACACGTAGTTCAGAGCAAATCAGTTGTTGCAGATGTCCTGCATCCAGGGGGTGAGTATGTGACTGCCTCACAGAAGAATGTGATCATAGAGGGCACGCTAGGAAACACAGTGCAACAGCCATAGTGAGGAGATTCCCATAGAAGAGCCTGGTCAGGGAGAGGGTGCGACATGTAAGTCAAATTTATGGGACTGGAAGGCAGTGATCTGGGTCCATGTGTTAGTCCGTTTGCTTGTAGCACTGTATTTGGGATTCTCCCATCACTTTTGGTTTTTACAACATCATTAATAAGGTAAATGGTGTGTAAAGGAGTGAATAATTTAGTGCTATGCACAGTACAATTCAGGATAGTGTCAGCAATTATAAAAATTTGAAAAAAGGAGTGAGGGTAGAGCAGCAAAGTGACAGGCTGGTTGGCTTTGTTCAGTAGAGGTTTGCACAGTTGCCAAGGTGTTAGGGGTAGGATTACCTGCCTATTTGAATAAATGTTCTGGCTTCATGCTACTGTCAGAGCCTCTTCTGTTCTTTCATAAAACTCGCAGGGAGAGGTGGGGGCCTGAATGTGTTTTATTGTGGCTTGCACTCCTCTGAGGCTGTGCAAGCTGGAGACATGCTTGTGGTAGGCCGAGGCCTTTGTATCACAGCTTAAATCTGTCTGGGTCAGATAATGCCGTCAGCAGTGAAGACCAGCAGCAGATGCCTAATGACAGGCTAGCTATTAGAGGACCCCTGTTGGCCTTATGTCCTGATTGTTGGGTCCGTGCCAAGGTCCATGCCAACTGTTGACTGCTCTTTCGCTGCATAGAAAATCCCTATAGAGAGAGAGGCCTTGTAGGTCTTCGTACGCATCCTTCTAGGGCTCCAGGGCTTTCCAGAAGTGGGTGCAAAGACAAAATGCTCTTCCTGTCATGCGTGTTTGATATTTTTGACCAAAATATGCACAAAGTATGTGGCAAGTTCTAAACTGAAAGTAATTCTGGGGGCCGTTACGCTAAGCACTAATGGGTGCTGGAGAAAAAATTTCTAAAAAGCGTCAGCGTGAAGGAGTTATTTTCCATTGCTGTACTCTGGCACTGTAAATTCTTAGCTGCAGTATGTGGTTATGTATGCATGACTCTCAAAATTACAGACTGAGCGGTTTATCCTACACTGAATGAAGAGGACGGCCACAGTGGTACAGCTGAGGATGCTCCTGAGTAACACTGAGCAGCTGGCCCTGATGTCAACAGAGATTTCATTACAGCAAACCTGGAAAATCGTGCGCGTGTGTTGGAAAGAGGGAGCAGAGCGCGCCAAGAGTGTGTTCCCTGCGTTTCCTTGGCAGCAGAGAAACAAGACTTGGGGAGGGGAATGGCGGGGGGGGACGCGACACAACACCACACGACACAGCCATTCAATGAGTGCGTCTGTAACCAAACCCATCCGTCTCTGCTGGCGGGTGGCTGACTGAAGTGCTATTATTAGCAGGCAGGTGATGTCATGGAGCGTGTCATGAGACCAGCCAGGGAATCCCCACGGAAGATGGATGGGCGAGGGGTCGGGAGGGGTGGATGGGGGGACAGACAGAGGTGCCCCCATGCTTGCATCCGCGCCCACCTCGGGGGGGGGCCCTGCCGCAGCCAGCGGCCCCCAGCCCAGCCTAACTAGGGCACTGGCTTCATGCTGTGTAAATTATCTTCCCAGCGTGGCGGCTGGCTGTTCACTCTGAAGTATGTGAATGTACTTAACCTTCAGTAACCTTTCCATTGTTTACTTTAGAGTATACATTTGTAGCTTCTGGCAAAAGGTAGGGATATCCTAGAGAGCATGTCAGGCCTCATATTAATGGAGTTTCAAGACCTTGCATTCTTCTTTTTCTTTTTTTTTTCCTGAAGGGAAAAAATTGCTGGCAAGAGAAAGATTTTTTTTTTTTTTTTTAACTGCATATTTCTGTTCTGGTAAATAAAGGGTCTTTCCTGAAAGCAGTACTTACTGCCGTTGCAGGCTTTGCAAGGAAAAAGCCATGCCAGTGCTATAATTCCATGCTGCCAAGAATAACACGTGCCGTTGAGTGAACTGTGGAAGAGTTTGTAGGACCTCACCTTCTCACTGACAAAGATGTTCATTTTATTTCATTTTGGATGGCTTTTCTATTGTTAAAAGCATATTCTTACAAATCTGTTATGACACTTGAAAGACAAGCGTTGCTTAGACGTGGATGTGAGATGAAGAACTCAGTAGCTATGTACACACAGGTTTTTTGCTGGACATCCCAAAGTGAGCTGCATAATCATGTAAGCAGAGATTGCCTATTCTAAAAGAACATTGTTGTTTGTCTTCCTTCTTAGTTCTGTGTTTAATACTGAAGCTTATGAAGCACTTTAAAAGATACGGTTTATATTTCAGGATGTCCACAATCAAAATTAAACATCTACCATAATAAAAATCCTGCAAGGATAGATGTAAAGAATTCAGAGAGCAGCTTAGCAAATAGAAAATTTTAAGGTGAAACATGAAAAAGGAATATGGTACTTTCTTACAGAGAAGAGGGTTGTTTTCATATTCTTTAATTAGAAGACATTGCTAATAGCAATGTGTGTAAAATATATGTGTGAGAGAACGTGACTAGTTTGCATTTAATGTGTGTGCATGCAGGCACCTGTGTTCACATACTATATCCAAAAACTGTTTGAAGTATATTGCTTTGATGCAAAGTCAAGTGCTCAAAGGTTAGGAAATGCCAAAAGTGAGATATAATCTTTGCAACCTTAATTATGTTTCCTTGCGTATATACAGTTCAATACACTCTTAATTACGCAGTCACATTGACATTTTTTCCATGAAATGTCTGTGTCATTCAGTGCACAGAATAAACAGTGCTCAGTGAATGAGGAGCTATTCAGTGTTTTGTGTTATCCTCACTTTTCAGTACACAGCCTTTACTTGTGCCACAGTTTTCAGCCAGACTCAGATGGAGAGTTATAAATTTATTCCTTGTTTTTTTCTCGTCTTCACTACAACTGTATTTGAGGGCTTTAAAAAGTATTAATCAGTCTTTGCAATACCCATCTGAGAGGGAAAGTAGTATGATTCCCATTCTACAGAAGAGGAACTGGGGTACCAAAAAATGTACATGAGTATCCACTAATTCTGGGTGCCAGTTTTCTAAGTTTTGCCACATATAGCCCTTTATATCATCTCATCTGTTGCCCTACATGTACTGCACAGCTGGAAAAGAGCGTCTCTAAACAGACTCTCTGAGAAAAGGAACACACATCTAAGAACCTCTTGCGCAAGATGTAATTTCACTCGTATGCCCAGTGTTGGGCTCTTCCCAGTATTGAACTCTTTGTCTCTTCATCCAGCCACTTAGGGTTCTTTCCCTGTACTTCAGCTCTCATTAGGTACATTTTCTGGGCTTTCTTAGTGTTTCCTGTTGTGTAGTACCATGTCCATGCAACTTCAGACTTCTCAGATTCTAATCTGATCTCAGCAGCATCTGTATCTCCTTTCCAGATTCCCAGTCCCCTTGTCAGTCTCCTATTCTCCTGTTCTGTTGATGGTCAGAAACCCTGTTACCTTGCCTTTGCTTGCCAACCTCCAGTTGTAACCATGAGAGCTTGTGTGGGGTTGCTTTCTGGCTGTAGGTTTTCGTGCTCAGCTCCACGTTCAAGACTGCCCAGATCAACCCAGGAGCTGAATTAGTGAGAGTCTTGCTCGCCCCGGCCTGAAATATGTACAAACAGGATCTTCAGAAAACCAGGCAGTGAATGTATAGCAAGCTAATAATCTCTGCATATTAACAGGTATTTTTCACAAATTTATTTGACCAAATCTGAATAAACACTGGAACAGCAAGAGTACTTTCCCTGTCACAAGCACGTCCCCAGCTTTACCACCAAGTCTCCAAGGGACCACTGGTGCTGTGTGTGAAAAAGGTGGCCAAATACGTATTTGGCTCGGAAGACTCACAGAAAAATATTTCTCTTTTGGGAACAACAGAAGAGGACCATATATTTTCAAAGGCATATTCTTAAAACAAGCTGGCCAGTTACAGCTGAAAATTTCCAAAACAAAATTAGCTTGAGGGTAATACCCATCAGGATGACTTCCTGATGATTGGCTGAAGCTTGGCAAAGGTACTGAAAATCACGTCCTACATGAGAAAGTTAAGTTGCTTAAAAAATTGTTCCTGCTCTACCAAGAGCAACCATTAAGAGTACATACTTGTCTTATTCTTTCTCAAGGAATGTGCTATTTACATTGATGCTATTACTAAAATATAGATGAACTATTCAGTGGCCTGTGAGTGTAAGACACAGAAATAATTGTCTTTGCGGTTGCTTGTAGGTCATATCCACACTTGGGCTCTTCTTGGTAGCTGATGACCACCTAATCCAGAGATTGAAACACTTGCAGTCCCTGTTCTGTTGAAGTGTCCCTGACCCAATGGAGGTCAAGAGCAAAGTGCATTAACAAAGCCGTACCAGAAACTTTGCACTTCTCAAGATAGCATTTGCCTTCCGTTTTTTCAGCTATTTATAAGCAGTCATTTAGAAGGAGGTGGGGGAAAAACAACCAACCCTATAACCACCACCCAGCAGATAGAAATTTGACTTGTAGCTTCTCCGTTGGATATCTTCTTTTTGCTGTTAAACCTTTCCTTATCTAAGAAGATTATATAAAACACATTGTTATTCATCATAAAGATTGTATATTCATGCAGCCCATAAATACTGAAAAAATATTTTACATGTTTTCTTTAGGTTTAGTGTAGATATGAATTAAGTTCTTGCTCAGGTAGGATAGGGAAGAACTTAATTGCTGCTGAATAGTCCACCATAAGAGAAATGTGCAGGGTTAGGCAATACCCTGTTTTACAGTAAGTATATGGGTACACTAAGATGTTTACATACATGGTTCTAATATAACAAGATGGTATGTGACAATGTGTGGCTTAACTCAGAAATGCTTTCAAGCTTTTTAGAAGTAATCTAGAATTGTGTTTAAAGCTCAGGGGCAGGAGAATGATCCTGGCACGCTCAGGGGTCATATATACGAAGGGGTCATTTTATGTGAACATGATAGGGTTTTTTTATTATCGTATGGATTTGTTTCATTATAGCACTAAAGCCTTCAGTCAACTGTAGCATTAGTTGTTGCAAATGTTGTTACTGTATTAATGCAATCAGAGAGCTTTTCTTAAACTTTTTTGGAACCTCATTACTATGTGAGCATAATCCAAACATGCCTCAGAAAGCTGGAGACAAGAACAATGTGGTCTACACAATGTGAATTTTACATATGCACTTGCTACTGAGACTGATTTCCAGATAGTGGAACATGTGTTACAGATATAAATGAAACACATATAAAAAAGGTGTTCTTCAGTTAAAAACAAGCTCTGCCTGTCAAGATGATGAGTGTTCTAGGATTCTGAGTCAATTATAAACTACTCTTTCTTTCACATACGGAAGAAAAACCCATACTGCTTGTTCCAATTTTCCAACTAACAGTAATTTATAAAGTTTTGTTAATTGGCTGTTGAACGTAGATAGTCAGGCACTATAAAATGCTTACATGACAGTTCATAAAAAAGAAGGACCTCTCAAGCCAAAGCCATGTCTTTCTGAGTCTATTAGATTTGTGCATTTTTTCTGTTGGTAATTTTTTTTTCCCAGTTGCATCGAAAGATTTCAGTCCTACAAGTTCTCCTTGGGTAGAATTTCTGCTGCAAGGCCAATCAGATACAAGGCTTAGACATTGTTACTAATTCTGACTTACTGCCTTCTAAATCAGAAAGCTACTAGGTCAGATCTTTGGGGTTGGGGGTGTTTCTTCTCAGTAGTCATATGAAAGTAGTAAGTTCAGTGTCTGCTTTAAAAGACTGGTCTGGATGTATTTCATCATGAGCTTATGTGATGTATTCATTTAATGCCCTTGTTACTGCTCAGTCTCATCGGAATAGAACAGTACATGCTTTTCTACGCGTGTTGTCATATCAAGAATATAGCTAATTACCATGGTTAAGGAGGACAGTAGTGCAGGTCCTCTATCGCTTTCTAAGATCTCAACACAGAAGTTTTTGCAGATGAAACAGATGCTTTGCAGAATTGACCTGGTCTTGTTACATATGCTCTACAATGACCCTAACTACATTTTGTTAAGATGCCCATTGCTATTTTCACAGTTTTATTAGGAGTGTTAGCTATAGCCTCCTGTTTAAATTCTGCTTTCGGTGATCATTTTCTTCTTATCCCAGATCGCCTTTTGCATTTCTTAAATACAATCTTTTGCCATGCTGTCCCAAAGATGGCATTGGGTTGCAGTGTGCCACTAATCATTTGCCATGTTTCACCATGGAAATGTCTGCCTTTTAGTGGTAAATGAAATTATGAATTTATATTAATGTAGCAATTTAAATTTGTGAGGAAAAGCTTCTGGCTGAAATTTGCCTTATAAACGTATGTGTTGTGATTATGTAAAGAAGCTGTGCCAAAGAACAACCTTCATTTACTCTGTTGTAAACTATAGACAATTAACTTTGTATCTCTGACCTCTGATTTAAATGATCCTTCATCTAGATGTTTTCTATTCATGTTGCTTCAGGCAGCAGATTAAATTCATGGTTCTAGGAAAGATGACAGCTATTACTACACAGCATATCCTGATCTCAGAGGATTTTGGGGAAGTTACAAAGTACTGAGATGCATGGTACAAGCAGGCTTATGGGGGAAAGAACCAGTTTCTCTCCTTGATGATTATTATTTCCACAGGAATTTGGCTGCTACCTTTTAATATTTCCTTTTTCTTTAATTTCCCAGCTAATTCTGGTTCCTTGCAAGGCCCACAGACTCCACAGTCTACTGGTAGTAATTCCATGACAGAAGTGCCAGGCGATTTGAAGCCCCCTACACCAGCATCAACACCTCATGGACAGATGACACCTATGCAGGGTGGCAGGTATGAAAAGGGCTTTGCTTCATTTTTTGTTGGGCTGCAGTTCTACAACAGTTTAAGCCAGTCTTTCCCTCTCCCAACTGCTCAGGCCCTCATCTGATTCTGTGGTGAACCTGTCAGAGCCTTAAAAGCGGCAGAAAATGATTTCTTTTTGGAGGGGAGGAAAAGGGAGGAAGGAGTAGGAGCTGCATTAGCTTTCTAAATACCAGAGGAGGATCAGACAAGCACCAGTGCAAAGAGTGTGAATATGTGAAGAGTGGGGAGGAAGGTGGAACCCAGCAGCACCACCTTAGAACCACAACCTTCCTTTCCTTGCTTACCCTGTCCTCCTCTGGTATACAGGTCCAGACATTCATGCTCAGGAAGGAGGAATGTGTGATTTTAAGGTGTTACTTAAATTCAAATTACAAAAAACGTATATAATAACAGTGGTTGAGATAGCAGAGGATCCAACTGAATGGACCAAGAGATCCCTTTCACTTCTATGTCCTGTAAGTCACACAGACCAGCTTAATCTGAAGTGGAGCCTTCTCACCATTCATTAAGGATCCTTAGCCCACTTAGTCCAGCAAAAAAAGTTCTTGTTGACTTCAGCAGGAACGTAGCTGAGCTCTGAACTATGCACAGAGTCACTCCGAACTTAACATGCTTAGGTTCTTTTTTTCTCCATCTGTAATACTGCAGAAAGGATAACGAAAACCTTTTTTAATCATCTTTAATCCAGATTGAGTTTTCTTTCACTATGTAAAAAATTTTCTTTTGCGTTAAGAATAAATCTGATAGTTATCAGGGAAACTCTATTTTCCAAGCCAAATTTTTAAGGGCTTTAGAATAAAGCTGGCTGCAACCATAAAGGTTAGTGCCTCTCCATAACAGTAAATGGTATTTGGGAGGTAAATCAAGTGTTGCTGTTTAGTCTTTCCTCTAGTAATTTGAAAGGTAATAAATATGAAACTGATAAAAAGTAATACTATTTTGACACAGCATATAATTAACCTGTGGAGCTCACTGCCTTGGGGTAGTGAGGCAAACAGCTTAGTGAAATTTCAGAAAGGTTTAGACTTTTATATGAGTACTAGGAACACGCACAGTTGAATTAGATTAAAAACCCTGATCTTTAAGGTAAGTAGCCAGATAAGCTTGGGGAAAAAAAAATGGGTAGATTTTTTTAATGATTGTCCATTGTGAAAGTTTTTTGCATCTTCCTCAGATGTATCCTGCACTGATCACTGCCACAGCATCATGGGCTAGGTGTATTATAGTCCAGTCTGTTTTCACAGTTCTTATGAATACATGATGATGTTAATGCTTCCTTTTTCTCATTTGCTAGAAACAGCGCAGTTAGTGTGCATGATCCCTTTTCTGACGTAAGTGATTCAGCATTCCCGAAGCGAAATTCCATGACGCCAAATGCACCATACCAGCAGGGAATAAACATGCCAGATATGATGGGAAGGATGCCATACGAGCCGAATAAAGATCCTTTCGGTGGAATGAGAAAAGGTATTTTCTTTGCGGGAGCTTAAGTGCTTTTCCCTACTTCTATGTAATCAAGAGGTTCTAGTCATTAAAATGAGCTTTTTTACTTTGCTGATTTTGCCATTGGTAAAACGGTATCCTTGTAGAAAAGAGAGAGGTGCAGTGCAATTGTGTTTCATTCTGGTCTGGTCATATTTTCCCCTCTTGGAGTCACACCGTTTATTTTAGACTTATCAGAATGCTAAAAATGCTTGTAGGAATACATTTCAGGAAATGGCATAAATTCATAGGGTTAGATTTTGTACAACGCCGTATGTTTCTTCCATAGCTACTCTGCAAATCAGATGCTGGACCTCAGTGTTAGAATGTGAAGCGGTGAAGCAACATGCCTGGTTGTAGTAGGGCTGAACTGGGAATTCACTGTGCGGAACTGAGCAAGTCTCCTAATGCTCTCTGTCTCAGTCTACATATTTTTCAGAATAGGAAAGCTGATTTTTTTCTCACTTGGACAGCCCCTGACAAAAGGTGATAAACACACTCAAAGTTTGTTTATTTTTAGAAAGCAAAAATTAAAATTAATGTCAAACCTGACTCTTGTCCTTTTGGGCACTTAACCTACAGATGGTTTTGTGGATATTCTAAAATGTGCTTAAAATGAATCAATCTTGCATAACTCATATATAGGAAAGTGGGAGGAAAGAACACAAGCAGGGCTCACAATGGCTGCAAAGAGAAGAGCAGATGAAGGAGGTGAAATTAAGAAAGTGGAAACTGAAAGGGAGCAAAAGGGAGGAATGGGAAGAAGAGGTCCAGAAATCAGGGGAAGAAAGATAATGTGATGAAGTGGGGAGATGCTTTAAAAGAGATAGTTAATCTGATGTGATTTTTTTTAAACCTTCCCTTTTTGCCTGGACTGTGGACACTAGCATAACACAGTTGGAGGAAGGGAGAACCCTCTCTGCGTTAGATTCACTTTAGGTTTTATATCCATGTGAGATTAAGTGGGTTTATTGCACTTTGTGGTACATTTCACATTTATCCTTTCAAAACAGAAATGTGTCTGTTCAGTATCTACTATGATGGACTAAAGGATAGAGTCTCTTCCTCTATTTGCTTGGGGATTTATATCCGATAATAGTGGTCAACGTGCCTTTTCTTTGACCCATAGTATATGCCCATCCTGCTCGAGAAGCTACATTAGGATACAGTATCCTTTCCGTAATGAAATTATGGTATACATGTGTGTATGAGGGCTTTATGGGAAAAAGAAGAGCCTGATTTTGACAGCTTTGTAATCCCAACTAGGAGATTTGCTTTCATCTGTTTTGTAACGTTTATGTTTGCATTCATATTTAGCATTGTTTGGGTGAAAAGAGCAAGAGCGAGTTCATCTTCAGCTATGAAGACCACAGGGAAGAAGCTGCCTGGTGCCTGATGAGCTCAGTTCCGTAGGATGAGATTACTTTCCTTGCTTGCAGCTCCTTAATATTATAACCGTCATCTTGGTAGTGGTGCTGCTTCATGTGTTTTCATCAGACCCTGGAGAGCTTGTCAGACACCAGCTAATTCTCCTTGGCAGTGTTAGGGATCTGAGCATTATTTTAAAATACATCATTTAATAGAAAGATCTCTTCAAACACCCAGAATAATATATTTAATTTCCCTTACTGTTGCAGTGCCTGGAAGCAATGAGCCTTTCATGACCCCTGGACAAATGCCTAACAGTGGAATACAAGATATGTATAACCAGAGTCCATCTGGAGCAATGTCCAACATGAGCATGAGCCAGCGACAGCAGTTCTCTTACGGAAGTGGCTATGACAGGAGGTGAGTCAATCTTCAGGAAAAAGCAAAGCCCATTAGTGAAAATGATCCTCTCTCTCCCCTTCTCATTTTCCCATTGCACCTTGCAGAGAACATAGCAGCCTACATTTCCTACAGCATCTTACTAAATCACTGGGAGTCAAACCACTGGTAATGACTGAGTCTAGCTGTTCACAGAAATTAATAAGGAGGAATTGTCACACCTTAGAAGTCACTCAAGCTGCAGCAGATCAGCACATGGGTGTGTTTGACAGCTGCGTTCAGCTGGCTGCTGGGCTGTGATGGCATAAAGTAGCACTTGAGTTAGTCTTCTGGCCGTGTTTTCGCCTAAACAGTTGTTGGTGGGCTTTTTATGAAAAGCAAAATGCACAGCCTAAATATGTCTGTTTTGTGGTCTGTTAGTGAATTGCCTTTGGAGAGTCTGGAGTCTGTTGTCTGAGCTGTAGGGGCACCAGTCTTGCAGTGTGTCCATCAGGACCCTCATAAGTTTGTCTTTCAGTGAAGTACACAAAATAAATTTGATCCTCTTTTGTTTATCCCGGGAAAGGCTTTGGGAGAAAAAAAAAAAAATCAGTAAAATCACTGATGTCTAAGCATTGGTATAGCAGGCAGAATGGTTTGGGAATGTTTGGGTTATATGAAGTATTCTGGTAGGTTTTGCAGCTCTGGCTGTATTCCTACTTTTACTTTCATTAGGCTGTGTACTTTAGCTTCACTTTTTGTTTCCTGATGGTAGCCAAAGTGATGCAGCGTGGGCCTTTTAAGTGTAACGGTGGAGTAGTTTTCAGTCAGTAGTTTGAAGTAGTAGATGTGTAGAGTAACGCAAGTGTAATTATGTTGTTCAGCAGGTCACATTGCTGGGGAGTCAGTGAGAGTAAGGGTTCCAGTGGAAGGTGATAAGTCAAGAGAATGTTTTCTTTAAGGGGTGTGTTTTGTTTTATTTTGTTGGCAATTTTGGAGAATAAGTGCTTTTATCAGAATGAGGTTTCCTTTGTCATTTTTTAGGTCGGATCATGGGCTGGGTCCTGAAGGCAGTATGGGACCACCTGGTCAAAGCAACATGGTGCCTTCAAACAGTGACCCAAGCATGTACTCTCCTAATCGTTACCCTGGCCAGCAAAGGTGAACACTGATTTCTCTGTTTGTAATATCTGCAATAACCAGCTAACGAGTGCTAGCAGCCTCTGTGAGAGCACATAGACAGAATATGTGGCCTCTTGGTGTGTTAATTCTGTTTTGTCTGTTCTTATTTAGGCTTTTACCATTGGTTCAGTTTCTTTGGGGGGGCGGAGGCTTGGGTGAATCGGTTGACTTTGTGTAGCCATAGAATCAGAGGTGTTAGAAAAGGAGTATACATCCTACGTTATGTATCTCCCTGCCAACGCTGAACTAGAGCATACTGTATAGGCCCAAGTTCTCCAGAGCAGCATTAAATGACACCAGTTCTGAAGCTTCCATGACTTCACCTGCCCTGTGGTTATCCTGTGGCTAACAAATTGAACATTTAGAAAGTGATCCCTTATGTATAACATACGTGTACCTTTGCTCAGTTTTATCTTATTGCATGTACCATCTTGGACAACTGTAGACAATTCCCATCAGTTACATTGTTCTTTTAACTGACACTAGGTAATTTCTCTCCATCCACGTCATAATTTTAGGGGATACTGAACAGCTATTGCTTTCACTCTGGTCAACTCGCAAAAACTGTGAGTTTTCTATGCTTTTGGAAAAATCAGGTCCCATTAGTTCTTTTAACATGTCAGGTTCCCCAGTCCTCTGTTTCTCTGACTCTCCCTGATATATTACTTCCACAATTATACTCGAATTGTAGATGTGTTCTCACTGGTAGTGTACAGAGAGGAATTACTGACATATTGGCCTGCAATACATTGTTATTTATCAATCTTAATACTTTCCAAGTACTTCATTTCAGCAACCTAAATTTCATTCAGATGTGCTAAAAATATTGCAGTTGCACTGTAGTGCTCCTCAGAGGTCTTAAAGGCCACAGGTAAGTTTCCAAGTGCAACGCAACTCAGCCTTTTCTATGTATGCTTCATTATGTAGCTTTAATTAAAAATGACATGAATATTAGCAAAATTATGAGTACTGTTTTTACTCAGTAATGATGTATTTAAATGTTACATATTGTAATGAAATTTGTACTCACTTTCTGTCACTATCGTCAGACTAAAATCACGATTTCACTTTAAATTGGCACTTAAATACTGATTATATTCTTAAATAATCCAGAAAGTAGCTTGCTTGGAGACTGACTTATTAAAACACAAGAATTTTGACTTGCAACCTTTGAGCTGTACATCAGATACTTTTCCACCTAAGATGGGTTCCCAGCAGCTGCAGCTGCCTTTCTTATCACTTTGCTGACCAGACCCTGTTCCGATTCCTGACCGCTACCTCTAAATCTCTCTGTTGCATCTTCACTGCTCCTCCTTTCTTCTATCTGCTTTATCTCCTTCCTTCCACTGCCAGCTCCAGCAGAACTGACTACATCAGGCTCAGGACCATACCACACTGTACCTTCATCTTGTTTCCAAATGGCAAATATCTTCAAGGTGCAAGATCATCAGAGTACTTTGGTTTTCCCGGTGGCTTGGAAATTCCAACAGCTCTAACTGTTGATTTGAATGCTTCATTTTAGGCATGAACCATACGGGCAGCAGTATCCAGGACAAGGACCTCCCTCAGGACAGCCACCATATGGAGGACATCAACCTGGAATGTATCCACAGCAGCAGGTAGGAGAGGGGAAAACAGCTATATTCATAACATTTGTTTAATAAATGTCACCCCAAAATTCTGTATACATTCAAAAATTTGTTTATACAATATATGTCTTTTGGCACAGAGGAGCACTGTAGTTCTGGTCAGAATCACAGCCCATATGGATCAGCAGTATATGTGCAGCTATAGGAAAATGCGTTCATTACACTGGAAGAGTGTAAATTTTAACAGATGTTCTGTGGCTTTGGATGTGTATCAAGTGATTGTCCCAAGTTAATAACCAGCAGACTGGGAAAGTATAATTCGTAGGCTAGTAAAGTGATGCTGCCTTAATTCCAGAAACAAATAGGAAAGCTGCTTGGCTGGCAAGTTAAAGGGCCTTAACTTAATGTCATGCAGCCAAGTGAACCCAACAGAAAACTGGAACAAAGTAAAACGTGCAGCACTCTCAATTATCTAGAATGTTGTGGTGCGTCATATGAGATACCTATCTTTAATACAGATAATATGGCATATTCCCCACGTTATCTCTAGTAACAATACGGTACAAATACATGAGAGAGAACATTATTAGTGTTAAAAATAGTTTAAACATTTGTACATTCCCGTCTCCCTAACTGTGTAATAACTTTGAAAATACAAATTATACTAATGAGACTTTTTTGTTAGGTGTATCATTAATACCTTGTGGGCAAAATCCCATCTTATAAGTCAATAGCAAAACTCCACTGACTTCAGCAGGATCAGAGTTTCATCCTGCATGTTATTAATTCATTTCTAGTCATACAATAATTAAAGTTGAAGTTGGCTTCTAAAATAGAAAGCATTTCTTTATAATATAAAAATTAAAATGTAAGCTAGTTTTCAGCCAATTTCAGATAGTCTCCTTCAGTTTGGGATAGAGTTTTACTAGGAAATTCGGAGGTGGGGGGGGAGCCTAAAAGAGATCTTAAATTGCACTGTACTGAAAATGTATATAAATTTCAACTTCAGAATTTCTTGCTTATCTCTTTGGTTCATAACATCTCTAAAATAGCATAATCAAAAAACTGTTTTGTTGTTGTTCATGATAGCATATGCCAGCAGTCTAGGTGATTTAGTGGGGAAATTGCAAAGATATATAACAGAACAGTTTGTGATATTCCATGCTAACGTATGCAGGGAATATATTAACTACATGTTCATTTAAGCAAGGAGACAGCTAGAATTTGTAAAAATATATTTGGCCCTGTCCTTAGTGCTGTTTATACTGCTTTGTACAATGACTCTTGAATGCAGAATGCATTAATGCAAAAAAGCAGTGAAAAATGAAGGGCAAGGATCCTGGCCAGCCTCAGCCTCTCCCTCCCACTCCCAGAGGATTCCACTTCTTCATTTAGCTAGAGATTAGACTGCCACTAGCTTATTTTCAGTTTCCTAAATCTCACTCTGTAGTGGTACAGGAAGAATGTGAAGAATGGCCCTTTCGAAGCTTTATCTACAACTTGAAGGCTAGGGAATGACCTGGGAAGGAGGTGCTTGGAGCATGAACTCCTGGGGCTAATGAAGCACTTTGAGCCAGGTTTTTCAATTCCTGTACGAATGCTCATACCCCGAGAGCTATTATGCAGCAGGTGACCTGTGTTGGTGTCTTTTTGTCTTCTGTGAGGTCTCAGAATTCCCCATCCCCAGTGGAGAGAGACACACATTGTGCAGCCTCAGTCTCCTGCCGAACCTTTACACCGGAGGGGGAGTTCAGGTGCATCACTGTGCACAGCATTGGGTACCATTAGGCATGTTGCCACTACATACACAAGAGCACTGAACTGCTTTTAAAAAGGCACACGCTTCGTTCCCAAGTGTCTACTTTTAAGCGGTCTGAGTTACTGTGGCAAAAACAAACACCACCTTTTTAGGTGTGGCAACTGCCAAGTCAGTTCTTAATGTATAAATTGGCCCCAAGGGTGGAATTATTTACTACAGCAAGTAGTTTACGTAAGGCTGAAAATAGGTATTTCTCAGATAGCCAGACAGCTCTGTAGCAAGTTTAAAAAAAAATATTCTCATGCAATACAGTAGTTGTGGTTTTATGTGCACCAAAGTTGGAAGATGAGTTTATGACTCCCAGAGCTGTTTTAACTGACCCATATTGAATACATATAGAATTTTATCTGATTTTAACTCTAGTACATTAGTATACATTGTGCAATGTGACTGAGCTACAGTTTCCGGGGGAGCCGTAACTTTGAATTTGCCATAGATCATATATTCAAAAATCACCCATTTAATTCACATTTTTTGCTTCAGAGCACTCAGTGTGGTTTGAACTGTGGAACAAACTCCCACCGGAACTAAGGACCGCTGCAAACCTTACCACCTTCCCCTCAAACTGCAACATTTCTTTTTTTGTTCTGCCGTCTTAAACATAAATACATACAAGCTTGTATGATTTCAAAACAACTCAGCTCCCCCCAGTGTAAAACAGCTTACCTCACACAACATTCCCCACTTGAGAGGGTGAGAAACAAAGAGGGAATAAACCATAGGTGGCAGCTGTTAAGCATTATGAATTAAGCATTGCTTAATTCATTACCGATCAGCAGGGTAAGAACCTGCATAAACTAGAACAGAACGTTTGGATGTGACCATTTGCTGTAATAATCTCACAGTAAATTAAATGTGATTAGGATGATTTGGGAAGAGGGATGGTTGCCCAAACAGGACCATGTTCCTGGGAATTACACAGAGTAGCAAATGCAGCGGAATGTTTTTTCCTACTAATAAATTTACTGTGTGTAGCCTATGCCCTATCGTAAGATCCAGTGTTTGAGACATGCATGCTTGCAGGATATCTTGTTATTTTAAGAGTTTATTCAGTGCTTGTCTCTTGAAAAGATTCACTGAGTGGTTCTGAATTTTCTTAAGATTTTTCTTCTTAGTAGACTAAGCATAAAAAAGAAGTGAAAATATTTTAGTTGGTGAGGACCATTGCCCTTTCATGCATATCTGAAATGACCAGTGGAATTTAATCTGACAGATAGGAAGGGAAAGGGAAAGGGAGAAAATGAGAGCAAGCGTAAGAAAATTTAGCCCAAGGATAAGTTTCCTTTTAGTATTAAGTTATAAGCACAGCAAAACAGAGGCTTAAGAAGAAAGCACTGGATCAAGCGTAACCTGCATGCCTGACTCTGGAATCAGCACAGTCACTCTAGAACTAAGTGCCTTCAGCTTTTTAAATGAGCTTTCAACCAATATATTTGTATTGTGTATGGAGTAAAAGTGACGCGTCTTCTTTCCAAAATTTTTTTTCAGAACTATAAGAGACACATGGATGGCATGTATGGCCCTCCAGCCAAACGCCATGAAGGGGATATGTATAACATGCAGTATGGCAACCAGCAACAGGAAATGTATAACCAGTACAGCAACGCTTACACGGGGCCTGACAGGAGGCCCATGCAGGGACAGTATCCATATCCGTATAACAGGGAGAGGATGCAGGGCCCAGGACAAATGCAGCAGCATGGAATACCTCCCCAGATGATTGGTGGCCCCATGCAGTCGTCATCCTCCAGCGAAGGTCCTCAGCAGAACATGTGGCCAACACGAAATGATATGCCTTACCCTTACCAGAATAGGCAAGGTCCAGGAGGCCCTGCACAGGCCCCACCGTATCCAGGGATGAATCGCACTGATGATATGATGGTACCTGACCAGAGGATAAACCACGAGAGTCAGTGGCCTTCTCATGTCAACCAACGTCAGCCTTCTTATATGTCATCCTCAGCCTCCATGCAGCCTATCACTAGACCTCCTCAGTCATCCTACCAGACGCCACCCTCTATGCCAAACCACATCTCTAGAGCTCCAAGTCCAGCATCCTTCCAGCGCTCTTTGGAAAACCGTATGTCTCCAAGCAAGTCTCCTTTCCTACCCTCCATGAAGATGCAAAAGGTTATACCCACAGTTCCAGTGTCACAGGTCACAGGACCTCCACCCCAACCACCACCGATTAGGCGAGAAATTACCTTCCCCCCAGGCTCTGTAGAAGCATCCCAACCAGTCTTAAAACCAAGACGAAAGATTACCTCAAAAGATATTGGTAAGCATCAAAACAAAAGGCAAATACCGAACTAGGTTGGGAGAAAGGGACTTTGATTTTGATTTTCTTTTACATTTTAAGACTATTTTGACAAATAGTTAACTTTGGTAACTATGATGTGATTGTGTTCAATAAAAATATAATAACATAGGCGTCAGTGAGGATGATAGGTAAAACTCATCCCAGACGATCTGACATGAAATGAAGGCAGTATTTTATATGGAGACCTGAGGTCTCCAGAAATGCATTAAAAATGAAGCTTGCCTCAGATTTCCAAATGATAGGTGTTGAAAGGTCCTTCAGAATGTCTGTTAAATCACCAGTACAACATTTAGCTGAGCAAAGCTTTCTGTGTTCTTGTTCCATGGAAGCTCATGCTGTTCTGCTGTGTAGTTATAGTCTCTGCCTCCCTTGAATGGCCCGTTTATTCATTCCATATTATTTGTCATGTTTGTTTCTCCCCCTATTCTTTCCCAAGTATCTTCTTATCTTGAATTCCTGTTACATTTCATACATTCAAGTTCTCATACTTCAAGTTCCCACACTCCTGAGAGTATTCTGCCTTAATTTACCGATTATTTGGTTTAGTCAACTTCTCTACGTTTGTACAATTATTTAGACTTCAGCAAAGTCAGAAGAATGGCCCTGTTAAGATGTCCTCCAGTATTAAGGCTGAGCAGCAGTTACAGAAAAACTGAACAAGACTAAGTGGTGAAAACAGGGTCTTAACCAGTGTTTCAGTAACTATTTCATTTAAATTCTGCATCCTCAGAATGTCACAGTTTAATCTTTCAGAACTCATTAACGGTCTCCGAGGATGCACTAATACTGTTTTACTTCTCCTCCTTTCTTTCTGCAGTAACTCCTGAGGCCTGGAGAGTGATGATGTCTCTTAAATCTGGTCTTTTGGCTGAAAGTACTTGGGCGCTAGACACTATTAATATTCTTCTGTATGATGACAGCACTGTCGCTACTTTCAACCTCTCTCAGGTAGGTGGAAAAGCAGTATACTTCTCAGCTTTTCAAGGAAAGAAAACTGAAGTACCTACAAAAATGCTGAAGTCCTTTATGTTAATTATAGTAAATTTTAAATTTGAATATTGCAAAACTTCCCTTTTTTACACTTGGTAACAGTGAGCAACAAGAGATAGCTTTAGGTCGAGTAGGGAAAATAATAAACCTGAAAGAAGGGTATCTCTTGTAGACAGGAGCATGGAGGAATATAAGAATTGTAGCACTGACAGAAGACTAATGTGTAAATTCACACTCATGATAGCACAAGGACAATCCCAGAAAACAGCAATATGTTACTAATCTTGCTTAACTTGTGTTTCCATAAAAGGCTTTGCAAAACTATATTAAATTGATCTAAGGCTGTCTTTTGGTGACTACTTGTCTTATTCAGTAGTTCCATACTAGGCTGTGGGTTTTTTTACATTGTTTATTTTCTGTTTGGTTTCTTCTTCCAGTAAATTAAGTTTGCACAGAAATATCAGATCGACAATTTAAAGGCTAAAATCCACTGTCTGTCCACAGGATGCAAGTAACACAGGACTTAACAGTGTGTGCTTTTGCCTCACTACCTCCAGCATCTTTCAGCCCTGCTCTAACCATTGGCCTGTTAGGTAGTAGTAATAGATAGCATGCTGATAATGCATATCATCTCAAATTTGCACAAATTAAATATTCAGTTTCTCTGCTCCATTCATTCCTTGGTTACTAATAGTGTAACTCGTCATTTTTTAAATATAATGACCTTTTTTTTAAATACTGACACAAATGGTACATTTCATCCCACCTAACTTTAGAACTAGGGATATCTATAGCATGATTCATCTCATCCTGAAGTAGAGATCTAAAATAGGGCAGATGAATCATACCCTAGAAATGGCCTGTAAAAGACCATTGATTATAGAAGGAATGTAGACAATTAGGTTAGGTGTGTAACTGTTGCAGGTGTTTGAAGTTCAGTGAGGTGAATCTCCTCTGAATTCTATTAGAAATTGCATTAATACACCCTGTGCAAGTTGCACAGAATACCAGGCATATTTTAAATATATATTTTTTTGTTATTTTTGTCTTGGACTCTATTTCCAATGGCAGTCAGGACTCCATATGATGACTGATAATTCCTGCAGCTCATAAGCATCGGTTTGTTCTTAATTCTTCAAGGGTTTGGCAATCATAAGAGAATACAGAATGGACAAAAAGGATACGTTTTGCTGAAAAACTATTAGCCCACAATTAAAAAAAAAACATTAAAAGACAGACAATCAGGCTGAATACATCATAACGGCAAAGAATTTTTAATAATAAAGCCACTGAGGGTAAATTAATACCAAGTCCAACTACTGCCTTTCCCTAAGAAAGTGATTACAAGTTAATTAAGAGGATTAAACCTAAATGAAAACTGTTTCTGAAGGGTGACTTACAGCACCAGGCTCCAGTAACAATTTTTAAATATTGCCAGGCAAAAATGGAACTATCCCAATAGGATGTCAGTACCTAGACCCTGAACTGCAGATTCCTACAGGACAGTTGGTTTTAGAGACTGAGAGACAAAGGAGGAGAGGAAGAATTGTGAACTTTAGGCATCTAATAAAAGTACAAATCAGAAAAACTAAGTGAGTTAGAAACTTCAGGGCGCTGTACAGAAAATGAAGAATACTAGGCACTTCCAAGGGGACAGAACAGCTAGGCTAGATGTCTACTGTAGTTTAAATGAGACATATGAATAAAGTTCTGTACTTCTCATAGCTGTTACAGTTTTAGCAAATGGAGCCGTGATAGTTTGACATTATATACTGTTTGGACAGACGCTAGAAGAATTTCCTTTGATTAACTTCTGCCATGGAGGACCTAGCCACAGGTCCACAGCAGGAGGAGGGAAATACCCACAGATGCATGCATTAGTGTTACTGATAAAATCCCGTGCAGATGAAAATATTTATCTGATTTTTATGTTCTTTCTTCTCCCCTCAGTTGTCTGGATTTCTTGAGCTTTTAGTAGAATATTTTAGAAAATGCCTGATTGACATTTTTGGAATCCTTATGGAATATGAAGTGGGAGATCCAGGCCACAAAGCACTTGATCACAAAGCAGCCAAGAAAGATGATAGCCAATCCTTGGCAGAGGATACTGGAAAAGAGGAGAACGACGAATGTATTGACTATTTTGATGAAGATGAGGAGGAGGGGGAGGATGAAAAGGTAGAAGGAGAAGAAAAGAGCATTGTTTTTTCCACTCCTGGTGCCATTGCTGATCCAAGTGAGAGGCCAAAACAAGCCAGTAAATTTGACAAGCTGCCAATAAAGATTGTAAAGAAAAATAATCTATTTGTTGTTGACCGATCTGACAAACTCGGACGCGTTCAGGAATTTGATAGTGGACTTCTCCACTGGCAGCTTGGTGGTGGTGACACAACTGAGCATATCCAGACTCACTTTGAAAGCAAGATGGAGATTCCTCCGCGCAGGAAAGCCCCTCCTCCCTTGAACTCTCCAAGCAAAAAGAAGGACCTCGAGGGGAAAGGTGAATCTGAGGAACAACAAGAAAAAAGTATAACAGCAACCATTGATGATGTCCTCTCAGCTCGGCCGGGAGCACTGCCTGAAGACTCAAACTCTGGTTCCCAAACAGAGAGCAGTAAATTTCCTTTTGGGATCCATCAAGCCAAAAGCCACCGGAATATTAAACTGCTAGAGGATGAGCCAAGGAGCCGGGATGAGACTCCTCTATGCACCATAACTCACTGGCAAGACTCCTTGGCCAAACGCTGCATCTGTGTGTCAAATATCGTCCGTAGCTTGTCTTTTGTGCCTGGCAATGACACCGAAATGTCCAAACATCCAGGCTTGGTGCTGATCCTGGGAAAGTTGATCCTTCTTCACCATGAGCATCCAGAAAGAAAGCGAGCGCCGCAGACTTACGAGAAAGAGGAAGAGGAGGACAAAGGGGTGGCCTGCAGCAAGGATGAGTGGTGGTGGGACTGCCTCGAGGTCTTGAGGGATAATACATTGGTCACGTTAGCCAACATTTCTGGGCAGCTAGACTTGTCTGCTTACACAGAAAGCATCTGTTTGCCAATTTTGGATGGCTTGCTGCACTGGATGGTGTGCCCGTCTGCGGAGGCACAGGATCCTTTTCCAACCGTGGGGCCCAACTCAGTTCTTTCGCCTCAGAGACTTGTGCTGGAGACCCTGTGTAAGCTCAGTATCCAGGACAATAATGTGGACCTTATCTTGGCCACCCCCCCATTCAGTCGTCAGGAGAAACTCTACGCTACTTTAGTTAGGTACGTTGGGGACCGCAAAAACCCGGTCTGCCGAGAAATGTCCATGGCGCTCTTATCGAACCTTGCCCAGGGGGACACATTAGCAGCAAGGGCAATAGCTGTGCAGAAGGGAAGCATCGGAAACTTGATAAGCTTCCTGGAGGATGGGGTCACTATGGCCCAGTACCAGCAGAGCCAGCATAACCTCATGCACATGCAGCCTCCACCTCTGGAGCCACCTAGCGTAGACATGATGTGCAGGGCAGCCAAGGCCTTGCTGGCCATGGCTAGAGTGGACGAGAACCGCTCAGAGTTCCTTTTGCACGAGGGTCGTTTGCTGGATATCTCAATATCTGCTGTCCTGAACTCTCTGGTTGCATCTGTCATCTGTGATGTACTTTTTCAGATTGGGCAGTTATGACATAAGTGAGAAGCCAAGCATGTGTGAGTGGAGATTAGAGGGTCACATATAACTGGCTGTTTTCTGTTCTTGTTTATCCAACGTAGGAAGAAGGAAAAAAAAAGAATCTTTGCTCCTCTGCCCCATTCACTATTTACCAATTGGAAATTAAAGAAATTATTAATTTGAACAGTTATGAAATTAATATTTGCTGTCTATGTGTATAAGTACATCTTTTTATTTTATTTTTTTTAACCAAAGTTGCTGTCTAGTACATTCAAAGGTCACACTTTTTTTTTTTCCATAGATTATCCTTTTCAATGTTCTTTTCCATGTTTGTATTGCATATTTTTTGGGAAGCGAACTAGTGACTTTTTAAAAAAAAATGTTATGGCAAACCATTGTATGATGGAAAAAAAATCTCACCACTTTGAAACAAAAAGGTGAAAAATAACCAACATACCAAGTTCCTGTGTGTTTTATTTTTTCAAATAAGGAAAAAATTAAAAAAAACTTGTATACCATCACCCAAAGCTCTGTGCAATAGAAGATTCTAGTGATGTAGGTGTAGGGGATCAAGGAGGGTGTCAGTCAGTAGTCAAAACACAAAACGATACTGGTTTCTCCTCAGGAGAAATGGTTACATTAGGCTAGGAGCAAAACAAAACAAAAAAGTCAAGTTAAAAGATTTTTAAACAAAACCTGATGATAAACATCAATTGCTTCCTCACCAGAACTGTCTTGTCTACATCTGTTTTCTTTTGACCTTCCACAATGACAGTTCTTCACAATTCCTTTAATCATTTTTTAAAATATTTTTTTATTGCCTAAGGGCCGTGATGTATATAGAAGTTGTACATTAAACATACCCTCATTTTTTTTTTTTAGTACAAAGTTTTTTGTTTCTTTTTCATGATGTGGTATCTACAAAGTGATAGTAGAATTATTTTTTTCTTTCATTTGGGCCATATCTCCAAAAAATAATAAAAAAAAAGAGAAAAAAGAAAAAACCCAACACAGAAAACCAACAACTGAGGGTAATGTACAAGTTTCTGTATGTATAAAGTCATGCTCTATTTCGGGAGAGCAGCCGATCACAATTTGCTTTATAAATCAAGGTGTGGAAATGGTTACGTATGGATTGATTTAAGAAAATGGTTACCAGTCTACAGACAAAAAAATATATAAAGGAAAAAAAAAAAAAGGAAGAAACACAACTTCAAAGATTTTTCAGTGACAAGAATCTGCATTTGTATTTCAAGATAATGTAGTTAAAAAAGAAAAAACTTGATGTAAATTCCTCCTTTTCCTCTGGCTTAATGAATTTCATTTATTCAGTATAAAATCTTTATATGTTCCACATGTTAAGAATAAATGTACATTAAATCTTGTTAAGCACTGTGATGGGTGTTCTTGAATAATGTTCTAGTTGCAGTGTGGAATATCAGAAAGCAAACTAATTACAAGAAAGAGCAATAATGATTATTCTCTTTCCCCTACTTTATTATTATGACCTTCAAAAATATTACGCTATTGTATTGCGGCAACTTGCTCTCCTTTTAGAAAAGCCTTCTTGCATTAGAGAGAAGTGTTTTTAATTATTATTTATAAAACCATGGAGCCTCAAAGGGGAAGACATAGCTGGCAAATGATAGTTCTGACTATGCAGGTATCCAGTCTCCGTGCCGTGTTTGGGGGACTGAAGATTGAAGATGGAAAGAGTGACAAAAGATTTTGTTAAAGCAATAACCAACTTGCAACTTGCTCTTTTAGAAAAGCCTTCTTGCATTAGAGAGGAGTGTTTTTAATTATTATTTATAAAACCATGGAGCCTCAAAGGGGAAGACATAGCTGGCAAATGATAGTTCTGACTATGCAGGTATCCAGTCTCCGTGCCGTGTTTGGGGGACTGAAGATGGATGTTAGAAAGAGTGACAAAAGATTTTGTTAAAGCAATAACCAACTTGAAGAAATTGATCTGTATTCACTACCTGTAATTCTCTCTGTTGGTTAAAGGTGCAAATACCCCAGTGATGTGGGTATTTAGAATAAACACCCACCCACTTCTCGATACTGTATGTGTCATTGCATACTTACATGGCCTCTCATCCTGGGAGTCCCCCATTAAAGCGGATCAGGCTTTAATAGAGCACATCCATCGTTATAATTGGTGGGAGATGGCCATTTCAGTTTCAGGAATTAGCTGGTTTCAGGTACATCTGCTCTCACCTGGTGATACCTTGTTGCTGAATATTGTTCAAGCACTAATTTTTGCCGTTTCATCTCGGATCATTGACTTCGTTAGTGTGATCATAAAAAGCTAATAATAATCAATTTCCCTGGAATTGCCACATAATTACACTGTTAGTGGATATCCTCCTCCCCTCTCCAATAACAATACAGAGGTACTTGAAAATTACAACCCCCTTTGGCATACTGCCCATCTTGTTCATATAGATTGCTATAACATTAATATATGTAAGAGAATTTCAGAGACAGGTAAAGTACATACAATTATAAGCCAAGTTTGAAACGTGACTCCCTAGTGTCATGAAAAGTAATTTCTCCTTCTAGCTTTTCTTACACAGTAACCTCTCCACTCCCACATCACCTGCTGCAGTGGTCTGTCTTTCTCTTGCATATCGCTGCATTCAGAAGTAGATGGTGAATTACAACCCCCTTGTAATTCTTCATCACAGAAGGAGGCGTATTTCAGGGATGATTTTTACAGCTTAATACTGGGCAGTGTGGAAGTAGTATCCCCTACTAAACTTACCTCTTACTAACATTTTACTGCTTGATATTACCCCATAGATACAAGCAAGCTGTGAAATAAACCCTCTGCTGAGCGATACTCACCCCTTCCTTTCTTGTCGAGGACAAGAAAGGACGTCTATTCTCTTTTTCTCTTCAGCATTCAGACCCAGAGTCCTCTGGGGGGAACTACACCTGGGGCAAAACGCTGTGAGCTGTCAGAGCTCGCGCCTTAGTGTTTTTCAGGACTGCTCCGAGCCTGGTTAAACAGTGTGGTGGAGGAAAAAAACACCCAGCTAGCCAGCCGACCACATGATGTCCATGTGTATGTAGCATTGCTGCCACTTTTCCAGTTGGGCCAAGAACTAGCTGGGGAACTGGAAGAGTGGAAGGGAAAGGTTTATAATACAGATTCTGCCTGAACATGGTTTTATGCTGTTACAGTAGTAGATGATATAAATCCCTGGTTAGCATTACAGTACATTTATCAGAAGAAAGACGAAGTGTAAGAACTCCAATTCCCTCTGTTGTCTACGTATGATTTCACTTCTCCTGCAATGTTCTCTTAAGCCTTTGGAAAAGACCTGCTCCTGAGACTTGTGAACTTAACATGTTCTGACTGAATCCTGAACAAGTTTGAATTCTCTTTCCCCTACTTTATTATTATGACCTTCAAAAATATTACGCTATTGTATTGCGGCAACTTGCTCTCCTTTTAGAAAAGCCTTCTTGCATTAGAGAGAAGTGTTTTTAATTATTATTTATAAAACCATGGAGCCTCAAAGGGGAAGACATAGCTGGCAAATGATAGTTCTGACTATGCAGGTATCCAGTCTCCGTGCCGTGTTTGGGGGACTGAAGATGGATGTTAGAAAGAGTGACAAAAGATTTTGTTAAAGCAATAACCAACTTGAAGAAATTGATCTGTATTCACTACCTGTAATTCTCTCTGTTGGTTAAAGGTGCAAATACCCCAGTGATGTGGGTATTTAGAATAAACACCCACCCACTTCTCGATACTGTATGTGTCATTGCATACTTACATGGCCTCTCATCCTGGGAGTCCCCCATTAAAGCGGATCAGGCTTTAATAGAGCACATCCATCGTTATAATTGGTGGGAGATGGCCATTTCAGTTTCAGGAATTAGCTGGTTTCAGGTACATCTGCTCTCACCTGGTGATACCTTGTTGCTGAATATTGTTCAAGCACTAATTTTTGCCGTTTCATCTCGGATCATTGACTTCGTTAGTGTGATCATAAAAAGCTAATAATAATCAATTTCCCTGGAATTGCCACATAATTACACTGTTAGTGGATATCCTCCTCCCCTCTCCAATAACAATACAGAGGTACTTGAAAATTACAACCCCCTTTGGCATACTGCCCATCTTGTTCATATAGATTGCTATAACATTAATATATGTAAGAGAATTTCAGAGACAGGTAAAGTACATACAATTATAAGCCAAGTTTGAAACGTGACTCCCTAGTGTCATGAAAAGTAATTTCTCCTTCTAGCTTTTCTTACACAGTAACCTCTCCACTCCCACATCACCTGCTGCAGTGGTCTGTCTTTCTCTTGCATATCGCTGCATTCAGAAGTAGATGGTGAATTACAACCCCCTTGTAATTCTTCATCACAGAAGGAGGCGTATTTCAGGGATGATTTTTACAGCTTAATACTGGGCAGTGTGGAAGTAGTATCCCCTACTAAACTTACCTCTTACTAACATTTTACTGCTTGATATTACCCCATAGATACAAGCAAGCTGTGAAATAAACCCTCTGCTGAGCGATACTCACCCCTTCCTTTCTTGTCGAGGACAAGAAAGGACGTCTATTCTCTTTTTCTCTTCAGCATTCAGACCCAGAGTCCTCTGGGGGGAACTACACCTGGGGCAAAACGCTGTGAGCTGTCAGAGCTCGCGCCTTAGTGTTTTTCAGGACTGCTCCGAGCCTGGTTAAACAGTGTGGTGGAGGAAAAAAACACCCAGCTAGCCAGCCGACCACATGGTGTCCATGTGTATGTAGCATTGCTGCCACTTTTCCAGTTGGGCCAAGAACTAGCTGGGGAACTGGAAGAGTGGAAGGGAAAGGTTTATAATACAGATTCTGCCTGAACATGGTTTTATGCTGTTACAGTAGTAGATGATATAAATCCCTGGTTAGCATTACAGTACATTTATCAGAAGAAAGACGAAGTGTAAGAACTCCAATTCCCTCTGTTGTCTACGTATGACTTCACTTCTCCTGCAATGTTCTCTTAAGCCTTTGGAAAAGACCTGCTCCTGAGACTTGTGAACTTAACATGTTCTGACTGAATCCTGAACAAGTTTGAGGTGCTGTTGGTATTGTTCCTACAAGAGGTATTTCGGTTTTCAGCTTTGGAAAAAACCTCTACATTTTTGTGCTGATGATGTGATCGCAGATACTCTGTAGTGAAGCTCAGACTAGTACCATCAAGAAGGTGCAGTATTTGAAATTCTAAAACTGCAATGAGTTATTTAGGGGAAAGCAGCCAATTAGTATTTTAGGCAATAATCAAACACAAATATTTGACTAATACCTATACCAATAAGCTACCTGTTTCTTTGGCAGGCCCAAGCAACTAATTGCTTATAGATTGACAGAGCAGCAATGAGATATATAGAGTCTCTGAATCTTACTGACCTTTAGAATCACTTCAGGAATTAAAAGATGCCTATCCCCTTTGGCAGGAAAAAATGGTTGTGTTTCTTGTTAGCATAATTTCCTACACTATCCTTTCAAAAAAGCCAAAACGGATAAAAGAAAAAAACACCGACATGAAAACATCCTGCTCAGAAACACCACATTTTCAACTACCCAAAAGGAAGGATGCAAAAGAAAAATTCATCCACATGCTTTCTCTTCCATCTTCTTTCACTGTTTCACACAACAATCAGTGAATTCTGTGCCATACATTACTACTGTGAGACCATTATCTTTTTGGCTACCAAAACGGAAAAAAGAAAAAAACACCCACATGAAAACATCCTGCTCAGAAACACCACATTTTCAACTACCCAAAAGGAAGGATGCAAAAGAAAAATTCATCCACATGCTTTCTCTTCCATCTTCTTTCACTGTTTCACACAACAATCAGTGAATTCTGTGCCATACATTACTACTGTGAGACCATTATCTTTTTGGCTTGGATACATCCAGAAGAAAGATTTACTTACTTTACTTACTTAGAGAAATATTGCAGCAAAAGCATATGCTTGAATTCCACATTAATGATTCCTATACAACACTTTTGCAGTGCAATGCAGGGTACACCTCTTATTTTACAAATAATATGAAAACACCTCTTAGTAATAAAGAATCAAGTGTAGTTGTCATTTATGACAAAAACACTTCCATCCAAAAAAGATCCAGCCATTACAGGGGGTAGGTTCATTTCAACCAGTGTTTTAATCCATGGCATCATGCTTCACTCTCCTTCTGAAGCTGCTGTTCAATGTTACTTAGTAGCAAAGAAAAAAAATCACTACCATCTCCTCTGTTCCCCCCTGTACAAAAGGAAGGGTTGTAAACGTCCGTAGTGCAGATGCCCAGGCTAACCTGAAACTGAACTGGAATGTGGGAACTGAACTGAGGTGGCACACAGCTAGTTCACCCTTTCAAGAAGCTGTGTGTAGGTTCTTTACTCTGCAAGTAGTAGTATTGGTGTACCTAAGAAATAATACACGCTTATTGCCCAAACACTGTAATCAGACTATTCACAGAATTCAGTCTTTTTTGTGTTTTAAATAGGAGCACAGCCTCAAATTTTGAGACGAGTTCTCCAGAGAGGGATGATGACTTCTATTTTTATCACCATCGCCCTGGTAATATCAAATATGCGGAAACCACTCGGATACAAAACCACAAAGCAGTCCCTGCTGCAAAAAGCTTATTTTCCAAGTCATGAACAAGTAACTGCAGGTGGAGACAAGACAGGAGAAAATGGAAACAAAAGGAACAGTAAACTGAAAAGGCAGGTACCACTCTTGTAGCAGAGTGGAATTATGCAGGTCTAGAATATGGCCCCATACCACCTGCAAATTTAATTTTCCTCAGGCTAATTTGTGAAGTTTCTGGGGGCTCTCCCCTTCTGTTTTCTCATTATGAAATCTTACACTTCCCATGCCCAATTCCTTTCCCTCCGTCCCTCACAAAGATTTTTTTAAGGATTATTGAGAGGGAAAAGCACTGAGGGAGGAAAGGGAGAAAAGACATGGCCATTTGGAGAAAGGGAGGCAGAACACGAAGACAGAGCTGAAAGAAAAGCATCCTATGTCCCTGCTGCATTGCTCTATTTTTACATTTGGGTCTTTCCAAAGAAATGAATAATTAAACCAAGCTAGGGGAATTTGGCATTTCATTGGTGGTGAAAAAAGAAAGTAAAAAAGAGATTTTAAGAGGTAGGGGAAACAAGGGAAGGGAAGGCAAAGGAAAAGATCAGCCTCCACGTGCAGACTGGTAAATTCAATTTTGACTTAATTACATTTGCCTTTCAAATCCCCAAGACAGCAGGAATGGGGAAGGATTAATATTGTCTTCCTTGTTAATTTCACCCCCAATTGTTTATTTGTGCACTGTCAGAAATGGGTTTTCAAAGTCTGGCCTTCCTTTCTGTGACTGTCAGTAGCCATGGGTACAGGAGACAGCTGTTCTGGACTGCATACCAAATCCAGCTATTCACATGCCTAAATTACTTGATTTGTGCTTCCAATTACTTATTCTAACAAAAGTCTAAAATGTATTTCGATTCAATGCTGTTGTACAGTGTAAGAAACTGTAGGTTTATACTGCACATTGTTTTTAACTGGCCTAAACTAATGAGATGAAGGAGCAAGACCCTCATCCGATGCCTTCAACAGAGCTACATCATCTTACCCTGCATTTGTTAATTTACTTGGTCTGTCATTACTTAGTATATATTGCATTTCCATTAATTAAGGATAGTTATTTACATTGAAAGGGTGATGGGGTGGAATTGCCTAGCTAGCAGAGCAAATCCCTAATGACTCGGGCATCTCTGCAATGTTTATCCAGGTCTGCAAAGAGACTCCTGAAGGACAAACATTCTGACTTTTACTCCACTATGGAGTATTTTAAAAAGGCAAGTTTATATATCATGCCAGGAGAAAGATATATGATTACCTAACATGAAAAACTGTTAGACACATGCTAGAAAAAGCTTACAGTACTCCATGATGCAGTTCTACTTTACATGTAGCAATTTGCTTTTCAGTTCTACATATATATCTGCAACTGAGAAGAACAAAGAAAAATAACTAAATCTAGTACATGTTTTACTGTCAAATTACAACAAAAAACTGCAAAGTCAACTATTAAATCTCTTTTTCTCTACGAGAATTTGAGAAGAAACAGTGTTCCACTGGCTGTATCACCACCACTAAAGCTTACAATGGACTCCTTATAGAAGATGGGTTTTTTAATATGAAAGATGAAGCTCTGTACAGAATGAAACACAGTGACTGTGAAATGTTGAGATTTAAGCACAAGGCTTCATCAGCAGAACTAGCACTATTTATTTTATATGCAGTTAGGGAAGACAGACTTGTAAAAACAAGTTATTTGTCATCAATATCCTGTATCCACCCAAAAAAAGTGTATTTCCCTGTATTTCCATCCATTTTATGTAGTCATGCATGTTTCACTGGCATATCTCATAACAGAGTAGTGCAGGAGAAGTTGTTGTTCTCTTTTGTTCTTTTTTTCTTTCCTAATATTTAGTCCCTAAGCCTCTCATGTTGCTTCCTTCCTTTCCCCTATACATTAGTACCAAATACAGAGTCCTGATTTTTTAAATAACTGAATAGCCTGGGTTTTGTCTATTATTGATACCTTCTAGTATACAGAGGGATTTCTTCATTGTGCTGGATTGCATCACCAATTCTTGAGACAGCAGCATCTCCTGAAGGTTCTTATCCTACAGGGAAAAGCGACTACAATGGGCTCCCAGCCTCAACAGTGTGGAGGTGGTTGAGATCCGTCAAGGGGACGTAAAGAAGAGAAAAAGGCTTTGAGTTATACATTTGACATTTCTACACCTCTTCAAAAGATGGGCATGTTACTTATGGTTAGCATAAATAACAAACCCTTCCAGTCAGCAACTATAACTTCTTCAGCTTTTCTATTATATAGGGTCTTTTGAGTAAAGGGAGTTTTCTTTAAACATCAATAAAACTGCCCATTTAAAAGCACTTAGAAGCATGACCAGTGTACCTTGTGAAAATAACATTATGGCCTCCATAATGTCAGCTCAGCCACAGCTCATTCTGTATCTCAGGCGGCTCACGCATATTTATCAGCCTAGCATATGCCAACCTTCCACAACATGCATACCTTGTCTAGGAAAGGCAACTCACAGAACCAAAACATTGACTAGTGGCCATCAGCTGAGATATATTTTGTTCCTTACGTATGGCTGCAAACTCTCCAGGAGCGGGTTGATTTACCTCCCAGAGCATCCCAAAATCTAGTGTAAAAGAGAGAGCTGACATGCATTGGACCTTCAGGCTGACAGTGCAAAGTACAGCACAGCTTCTTGCCCCGGGTACAGGCAGAGGATGTGGTGCTAGCGTGATAAACTCATGCTGAAAGGGCACTACAAAATACATTGATAAATAATTATCTAAGGAGACTGCACAACTCCTATTAAATTCCTCTAACAGACAGCCTGATCTGCACTCTGTTTGCTTGGTTTTTAATGTCTGGACCTGCTATTTTTGAAACTATACATTCTACTACAAGAACAGAAGAAAAGCTTCTCATTTCCCTTCCATCTTGGGCAGGGGGCCAGCCAGCAGGTGATCTGGTGTTGAAGGACCCGAAGGCCACGCATGCCGGTTTGGGCAGCAGTGCCATCACTGAGCAGGCACAGAAGGAAGCAAATAATCCCCTAATTTGTATGAATTTGACATTTCCTCTCCATCAGCAGCACTCTTTGCCTTTGGACTGAAAGCGGTCGTGGGGTTTGGAGGGAGGGTTGTTCCCAACTTTCAAATTTTAATTATTGAGTAGTCAGTGAGGCGAGAGATGACAAGGACACGTAGAAAGAAACACCCATAGCTCCTCCCGGTCCGACAGGCGGGACCTCATTCTCTGCGGGACTGTCCCAAGAGCTCCTTTCAGCCCTGCTTTCCACCCTCCTCCCGCGCCACGCCTGCCTCTTCGAGTGCCGCTAGTTTCCCCGCTCACACACGCAACCC
>NW_008795490.1:5433483-5466562 GCF_000699145.1 Aptenodytes forsteri
GCTCGGCGGGTTCGTGTGGGGGAACCTGGGGTGGCCGAGCCGTCATCCCACACGCAGCCCCTCCGCACACAGGACAGCGTTTTACTTTAAGGACGCTTTTTAGGGAGCCCCTGTTTCCCGCAGCACAGGGTGCATTTCCCCCCCCCAGCCTACCCTTTCAGCAGCATTCAAACACATAATTCAATTATCGTAAGCTTAAATTTATTGTTTAAAATGGTACTTAGGTTTAATGCTTTTTCAATACTTCTTTGTCATTTGAAATCAATTCATAAAACTCTTTACATGTACTATTTAAATTAACTTCAATTTGAAGCCTTAGCAGAATCAATATTTAGCAGGTTTCTGCAATCTGTCCAAGTCTGTTTACATAGGGAGAGCACTGCCTTTGCTGCCGCGGGTGAGGCAGGGGCCGCCATCATGAGCTGCGGGGCTCCTCCATACTGGCTGGGTCGCCCTGGGCTCCGGAGGTGGGCAGCGTGCTGCTGCGGGGCTCCGCCAGCACCCACGCACCCGCAACGCGCCACTGAGCTTCCTAATCCGCAAGTATGCAACCCTTATCCACATTTTAATCAAATGTCATCAGTCGAATACCATTGGTGATTTCCTGAAAAGTCAATCTCACTTTATTCCCCCCCCCCCCCCGAGAACAGAAACAAGTTAAAGTAATTTTTGTTTGGTGCACTCAAAATGGACAGGTACGTATAAAAAGCTATGCATATATTCGAATTAATTTTTTTCCCTTTCACTAGGATTTATATGAGGGCGCTATTTATGACCAAAGCTTTTGTCATCAGTCTTTGGTAACCCAGCAATCAACATACTATATCAAACTTAAGCACATACGAGATCAGCTTGTCCTAATTTAAAAAAATTCTTTTCGCTCATAATGAAAGAAATATGAGTAGCAGTCATTCACTGAAAGAACCACTTTATCATCCTTAAATTATTAAAAATTGCAATCCTCACCTCATGTTTATAAGTATCTGGTAATATATACTATTTTAAGACCCTTTTGGTGGCATGGTGATATATTATAGACACACCCCTTCATTTTCATGGAATCAAAAGTTGAAAAAATATCTTCTGTTCCAAAATTCTTTGGCTGATAAAAAAAAAGTAACTGATAACGTTTATTCTGCAACACTCAAGATCAAACAATGATTTTGCTATAGTAAATTATGAAGAATGCAAGCAGAGCAATCACCTAAGCATAAATTTTAATTTTCTAATTAGTTTGCAGGCAATGGCATTTAGTAAAGTTAGTATCAGCATTATCAGCTGTAGATAAGTCAAAGTTAAAAATGCACAATATTACTATATCTTCACATTTTTTGAAGAATCTTTTTGCAATTTCAGTGCTGTTTTGAAAATAATAAAATAAATAATGACCCGTTCCCCCTTTAACTGTATAGTAACAAAGAAAGCATTGCAGTATTTTGATATTTCTATGGTTCAAGGCATCTGGTGGCCACAGATTAAGATATCAAGCACATCTTGATTTTTTGTTTTTTTACTAGAAAGAAAACAACATAGTCACAGCAACATACAACAGATAAAATGATAGAAACTTTCTAAGTAAATAGATAAAAACTGGCTAAAATAACAAAAGTCACTGTAAGACTCTTAGATCTAAGACTAGATGAAAAAGCAGACTGACTGCTTTCTCTCCGAACTTCTTCTACAACAACTTAATTTGAGAGATCACGGGCTGGTATGGATCAGTCTTCACACCTCACATCGAAGTTCTGCTTAGATGTTCCCTTTCAGCCACAAGGTCTGTATGGACTGACCTGCCTTAACATGCTCTTTGTGAGGCATTAAAAGGTTTGCAGTACTCTGGGCCTCTCCTTAACTCTTCCTTTCTCTAACCTGGAGGATGATTGACAGGAGTTCAAAGGACTATGGGGCACAAGCTGGTCTGTGGCTTGGCAGCTGCTAATAACTATGGCTGTGTTTGCTCTTACAATGCTACTTCCATTGTTAAGTTAAATGTGTTAACTTAAACCACCCTTGCAAATGGCATCACCATTGAAGTTGTGGGTTCTTTGGACTGTGAATTGGATAACGCATCCTTCACATTAAGAGAACTTCTGTATTTCATTAATTCATCACAAAGTAAGAGAAGGCTGAATCAAGCAAACTAATGCAGAGCAACAGTAAGCAGAAACAACTACACCGACTTTTCAGTACAGAAATTTCAACAACTGAGATTTTCATAACTTGAAGTGAGATTTCTATGTTTCTAACTTTATTTCCCATATTCCAGAGAGTATTTTCAAATTTTGAAGCAAGCCTTGTATAAAGGTAGGCAGTTGTTTTGTTAAGACACAGGTTACAAGGTAGTTTGTAATTCCAAAACACTGATAAGTGAAAGTGCATTGCTTCAGTGCTGAATAGTAACAGCTAACTTGTCTATAACACAATACTAACTGATATTTGCTATAATACAAAAAGATGGGAAATTAATCAGAATAATAACCGACATCATTTTGTCAAAACTAAAGCTTTCAAAGGTATTAAACATGATCAAAACAGTAAATTCAACTGGTTTGTTCTGAATTTTTCCCCTAATAAAAATACATTTGAAAGCAGTAACTTTTTGCAAAACTTCTCAGTTGCAGTGAGAGTTCAGTCCCCGATTGAGAAAACACAAACTTTCATCCAGAAAAAAGTGTGTTGACTAGCTCTCAGCAGGGACAGGAATAACAGAAGGAGATAAAGGACAGCATGCTGGAGAAGCTTACTAAAACCCCCGCCATTAGTACTCCCTAAACAATGATAAATGCTACTTCAAGCAAAGAAAAGGCAAATGAACATTACAATACTCTGAATAGAACTAAGCACACCATTGCTAAGGCATCTCCATTTTTCTAGGAGTTTCTCATCAGCTGTATGAATTGTACAAGTCATGTTAGCATAGCAGTAGGTAACCAGCCATACCTTTGCTTCACCTAGTTACAGCCTTGGGGAATTCAGAGCTTTACAGTTCCCTGCTGGCAAAGGCTCTTTGTCTTACTGGCACATTAACTCAGTTCTGGCCTGCCATATATTTTAGTCTAGCCAGCAACATTCGTATGGCCATAAAATCCATCAATAGCCTCTAATTTTACTGAAGTTAAGCTAAAATGCAGCCATTACAAAGCTTCTGATTTGCCACTGCCTTTTAGGTAGGCGGTAGGAACTCACCTTCACAGTCAAAGGTTGCATAGAAACTTCTGTACACCCATCTCCCACGCTGGCCTGGAAGCTGCTGGAAGACAGCTGCCTGCTGGTTTGCTCACATGCTGTGCTGAGGCTGTAACGCAGGGCAGGTGGCTGGCTGCTCGCCATGGCCTGGGCACCTGCAGCAGGTGAAGCACTTTGAGGCAAACCAGCACAGTCCCGCGGTGGGCCGGGCAGGATCGGCTGGGGGAATGCGCTCATGGCCAGCAGGAAGGTCCCAGCACAGCAGTGAGACTGGGTGCAGCCAGGCGTCCATTAACAGAAAGGAATGCTCCCAAAGGACCTAGGGGCACCGGGCAGAACCTCTGGCTGCACAGGAGGCCGTGGAAAACTGGTGGACTGAGAGCAAAGGTGTACCTGCTTTTCCTGCACTGCTCCTCTCCTGAAAGGACCTGCTCCACAAAGGCCCAGAGGACACAGGAGAGATGCTTACTAACACTTTTTATTAAATCTGTCTCACCTGGCAGATCAGGTTTTTTGAAAGGTTAGCCTGTTTAATTTGAATGAAACTTCTCCCATAGTAAATCTATGTTTTCAAAGAAACAGAAATTATTTGGAGGTGCAGAATGGGGCCTGGAAATTATGAAGATTAGAAAAATAACATTGTGATAGGTTGTTGCAGGCTTAGGAGCTGGGTCAGAACAGCATCAAGCCCATACTAAAGTGATATAACTGTAAGCGGAACTTAAGCATGTTTTTGAAGTTCATCATATGCTTAAAGGACTTCCTGAATTTTTATATCACACAGAAACTTAACAAAAAAAAAAAATTTCCCAGCATTTTTGTGCCGTCCTTCTGCCCACAGGTAACAGCCATGGCCACTGAACACTTCTAGATACCCTGGCTTTAGAAAGTATTTTCCTATTTTCTGAAGCTTGTTTTAAATGATGTGACATAACGAAACCACAAAGTCATATCAGTATGGGGTTTTTGCATTTTTTCAATTGCTGTTTCTGTTCTTTTTGCAGACTTTTTAGAGTGGCTATATCAAAAGTGTAGAAAGTAGCGCTCTCGGTGTGGATCGCTTCCTTCTGGCTTCTTACTTCTATCTTATTTTTCATTGAAATTCAAGCAAACAGCCTTCATTTGATAAGATACTTACCATACAAAATAATACTAAAATGAAGGGGGAAAAATCCTTTGAACCTCAACAGAGAGGTGAGAACTTGACATTATTTTGGTCTTTGGTTTGAAAAAAATCTCTTTAAAAAGAGAAAGGAACGTCAAAGGAAACGTCAGTCCAACAGGCTTTAATTTTTTTACAGCATAAAAATTAAGTTTTCGAACTCTTTTTGTTCTCATCTGAGTAATACATTACATTTGTTTAAATAACTAAATGTATAAATAATAAACATTTTGTAAATCTTTTGAAATAGTGATATTGAAGGAAACCCTTTGAAGTGCAGATAGTTTCCCCCCCCGCCATGGCCTCCTTCCCCCAAATCTTCTTCAGATCTTGCAGAACGCTTTGCTGATTCCCCAGAGGCACTTTTGGTCCATTGAAGATTCTAGTTAAAGTAAAGAAAGATGTTTAAATGTTTTAACTGAGTTTTTGGGGTAGCACTAAATTAAAACTGTACATCTTTCAGTTTCCCAGACTTTCACTGCTCTGTTATTTAAGCTTCAAAGTTCAATTCACTGAAGAACTATTCATAATTTATAGCTCGACTGAGGATCTCTTTCCCTTGTTTGAGTTTTAGTTCTCAGGCAAGTGGAGGAGACAGATGTTATGAGCAGAGTGTACGTGTATGTATTGTTTGTGAAAAACACCCTGAGGCAAGGTATTCAAGCCTGACTGTTAGGCTAGTGGGCTTCTGTTTTGGAAAGCTCACCTGGAGACATCTGAAAGGTGCTCGACCCTTTTGGAAGGTCAACCGCTTTAAAACATTAGATATTTGGTATCTAAAAAGCTTTATGAAAATCTTGCCTTCCTGGGGATCTAGTCCCAGCATTTAACCACAGAACAGTCTCATCATAAACATTTCTGGTTTTACCAATAAGCATACTTCACTCACAGTAGTGAAGAGTCAGTCTAGGGATTAAAAGTGAATTTTTGTATCTTTATTTTTCCTAAATTTCCTGAAACCGTCGGCACTGTGACAACATGGGAATGGGGCCTAGAGGAGGAAGGAGGTTATGAGATGCAAACTCCTGTTGTTCAGGAACTAGGTTCCAATCATAAAGTTCTTGATTCTTGCGAGTAGGGCAGATGCCTGCGTAAAGCCCCATTTAAGTTAATGGGATTCTGTATCGGTCGATGAACCTGCATTTGTACATCAATATCATAGGATCAGAGTCTAACATTTCTCCTGGAGAAGTCAAGTCACTCCGCAATGCTAACACTTCCTAGTCACTGCCATCTAAGTCTAATTTGATCAAACTAATGGAAAAAGATACTCTGGGCTATTGAACCTCCTCAGCTACCCAGGCCCAATGACCTGTGCTTTCTCACACTCATGCAAATATCAGCAAGCTGAGCTTTATTATTTATTGGATTAGAAATAATTTAAAAGTGCAACAAAATTATTTTTATTGAAAAGTGTCAATTTAGGAAGGCTTTTAAAAATAGTGTTTATAGGAAAGAGCAAATGCGTAGCGTGTTAGAATTACTGATTATTTTAAAACATTGAGTACAATAATCCATTATTTTAATTAGTTTTCCAAATTGCTGGCAAAAATAACAGAGAGATGCTGTCTGTGGAGAGGGAAATGCTTCCTTGTAATTGTTTTGGATTTTGCTCTAACCTTTAATGAATTTATTCTTGTAATGACAAGAACATTATTTTTATTCCCGCACTTATGTTAGGGAAGTTCACATGAAAGAACAAGGCATCTGGGAACTCAGCAGAGTTTTGCTTTGACAAATGACCTCATTGACCACGTTGACAAACACCGACTGTACTGACAAATGAGCAAACCACAGATGTTCATGTTGCATACAGCTCTGATTTAAGCCATCACTACCTACCAATTGCCTGTTGCTGCCCCTTTCCTGCGACTCTGCTGGGGAGCCATTTGTGTGAGCTCTGCCTCAGCTGCTTCAAATAAAATGAGCCAGGAAATCTCACACTGCATATTTCAATGGGTTACACTAGGTTGGCTGATTTTGCCTGAATCAGATGACCCAAGCTCTCTGCAGCAGCAACAGAATGGCGGTTATCCTTCCAGATTAGGCAGTTGACACACTGCCAGCCTTGGTGACCATGGTGTGTTAGAGAGAGAAATTCACTCCCACCTGTTTGTTCTAGTGACCTTCCCCTCCCTTCCCCAGTAACATTTAAATACCATTCACACAGCCTGCTTCCCTGAGGCAGAAATTCTCAAAACTGGAGGCTGTGCACTCCTTTTGCAAAGCAGTAGTGATTTGCTCACTCCTCTTTATTTCTAGTGAATGCATTCAGTGTGAAGGCAACACTGTGTTAAATACTGCCCTAATGAGTCGTTTACGCATTTGCTAGTGGTTGCCACGGGGATAGGGACCTGCCAAAGTTATACCTACTGAGAGTGCGGTCTAACAGGAGGTTACCTCATGCCTTCCCACAGACTTCGTGTGCGTGTGTGTATACTGTATATCCTACAGAGGTATTTCATCAGGAGGGTAGGCAGGATTTTTCTGAAGGGGACACAGGGGTCCAGGTAACTTAGCGAGGAAGGAGGCCTGGGTGAGAGAAGTTTCTGCATCACCTGTGGAAGGAGAAAGATGAATCATGAAAGGGGCACTGGGTCAGCTGAGGTGGGAAGTGGAAGCAGCAGTGTGTGCGCACCGGTATTTTGATCTGAGAAGAGAGGACGTTCCAATTCCTAAAACTCACATCTTCAGTATACCACCACATCACATGCATTTATGGAGCACCGTACAGCACTCGCACTTCCTCTGAATGTTGATCCTTTGATCCACCGAGGATCATTGTTACCCAATGTGTGGGGTAACAGAAAAGGAGAGAGATTGTGGTACTGTGCAAGCTCATGCTCTCCAGCAGCAGTGCACCACTTTCTTTCCTGTTCTGTGACTGGAGGCACCAGATGCATCACCCTTACAAACCACAGTGCCTTCACACGTGTCTTGAAAGATGTGAGAAAGGAGGCAGAACATGTGAAAGTGAATGACAGAGGGAGGTCAATCCCTGAGACTCCCTTTTTGTAAAAATATGGGTTTCATTTTGAAAGTGTTCATGAGCAAGGAGTACTTTGCTCTGAAAATAAACAAATTCTGAAACTGCCTTGTGCTATGCAAAATGACAGTGTAACTAACATTGGTCTTAATGCAAATTCACTGAAATCTTTGCTAAGTTTCCCAATGGCTGCTTTGCGATAAAGCAAATGGTACAGGGAAAAGCTTTTTGATATTCATTTGTGCATTCACATAAGCACCAAATGAAAGCCAACTATTCCATGGATTTTCTCAGTTTAAATATAGTGTTGTAATTTTAGGGTTTGAATTTTTTTTTTTAAATGTCTTCTCAAAAATTATGAATTTTCATTGGTAAGCAGTTCTCTCATATTAAAGAAAGTGTTGGTTTGGATATAAATGTTACCCTGCAGGTTTCAGAGAGGCCTTGGAGTTTCAGGGGGAAGGGGGGAAGAGAGAGAGAGAACTGTCTGGGGGAAGGGGAGAGTAGACTTACGATACTCGAGAAGGGACAGAGCTAATATGGCTAGGGAGAAATGGATAGGAAAATAACATGTGCATGAGAGAGAAATCTGTTTAATGTTGGTCCTGTTGGTTTTGCCCTGTGTTAAATCTCTGGAGCACTGGCTTTTTCTCATGCTGTTTAGTGCAAGGTCAACGATTATTAAAGCACTGTGTCTATGATTTTCCTGCGTCCCTGAGTCCCCCATTCTCACCTCAGTTGCTGCTCTCTGAACTCTGTTCTACTCCAGTGTCCTGCCTACCCTGTTTATCCAGCTCATGTTTTAATGCCTGTAGGTGATTCCTGCTCTTCACAGATGGCATGGAGACAGTGAAGTTTTTCTTTCCCGTTCTTGCTAATTCATGGCTTTGCTCAGGCCTTCTGACAATGCTTCAGAATGAACAGTAATAGTACAGAACATTACAAGTCTTGAAAACAAAGCATGTCAGAAATTAAATCAATGCAAATAGTCTTTCTGTGGGAATAATTCTCCTCACCTCAAAGCAATTTTCAGCCTTTCTTTGTATTTATTGATTTTTTTCCTTCCACCATTACTTCGCCCTGTCATAATGTCCTGTTATTCTTGTACTGTGTTTTGACCTAATTTAGGACAATATTCTGAGAGTCTGAATACAGATATTCAGGTGTGGTACCAGAGAGTAGAGCTTATTCCTGAGACTACTTATTGCAACATGTTATAGAGTGCACAGCATGAAAATAAATCTTGCTTTGCTTCTTACAAACTGTGTCAGTATTTGGGGTTTGCAATACTGCAATTACTTCAGTGCAGCGTGAATTTCTCTCATATTCCAGGTCCTACAGGATCAAGGGGCAATGATCCATGTCTTGTTACTGGATACTAAAATACCATGTGCATATTGGGTAAGTATAAATAATAGATGACAAGCCTTCCATGACTTTTTCCCATGCTAGCTAGGACTGGTCTGTACGGATCTTCTTTGGTCTCCTTATGGTGACAGAACTACTCATCTTTTTGGTTCACTAACCTTAATAATATGCAAGGAGACATTTGGAAGCATAAGTGGATTTCTAAGCATATATAGTGTATCATTACTCTGAAACTGATTTCACAGAGCATCCATAATGTCTGGTATCACAAATGCTCCCCTGAGACAGAGCGTTAGAAGAGAAAGTAAGTTTCGCATTGACATTAATTTGAGGAGAAATGGGAGTCACAGGAATGGAAGAGTAATAAGAAAACAAGAGGATGAGCTTGGAGACTGCAAATAGATAAGCCTTGTAAAAGGCCGGAGGGAGAATATAGTCCTTCTTTCTCATGTGAAGGAATAATCTGAAAGCAGCATTTAGACCTTTAGAGATCATCAAATGCACAGACAGTAGTCAATAGGAGACTAGAATTTGCTGGTTAGTATTACACAAATTTGCTACTTTTCATTTGAAGAAGCTCCAGAAAAGCTCTGATGGCAACCACTGTCTGTCCTAAGGCATTTAGCAAGGGAGGAACGTGTCACTTCCAAACAGTTCCTGATTCAGTACCCCCTGAGCATGAAGAAATGAAATACTGTCTGTAAGAATTTGTGGCTCCTGTTGCTTCATTTGCACACTGCTCAGGTCTCAAATCTATTAACACAGCTCCAGGAAATCTTGAATTTCAAATGTCTGACTGCATTGAGCTTTGCACTTGACTAATCAAGTCAAACATTGTCTGCTAATCAGATTTACAGGTGTGAACCTGTCAGTATGTGGGGATAGGCCACATAAACATGCAAAGAGATTCAGATAGCTGCCCAGCAGTATCTGAAATTACAACCTGACCAAGAGAGCTGAGTATTGGATTCCTAGACTTCAAGCACTCTGATACAGGGATTGAGTGAATTACCCGTATTTTCTTCCATATACTGCGCTTCTGATAACTCGTACTTTAAAAATTCTGTTCCTTGAAAAAAAAGATCTTCAAGCAGTCCATATTCTCAGATAATTTGTACTTCCAAGTAATATGCCCAAAATCAGAGGCAAAAGCAAAGAATTATTGCCATAGGAGGAAGACGTTATGGGGGATCAAAACTGGAGATGCTATTAAAGAAAAGGCACTCAGGGATAAACTTCCCCTTGTACTGTTTACACACAGACATATTACCTACACAGATACTGACTAGGGTTCAGGGATTTCACAGATAACTTGGGAGTTATACGTGTGACAGTATGATAACTAATTTCCATCTAGATATTTCCATGCTTTTTCTTGCTATAGCTTCTCTTTCTAGCTGCATCTCATAAAAACAAGACTTTCTGCAAAGAACTCATTTTGGTTATGCGCTTCAGACACTTAATCGGAGTTTGGCCTAATGATGATGCAACCATACCAAAAAAAAAGGTTACTGTAAAATTTTTTGAAAGCAAATCAAGGCATATTTACTTTAAAATACTTACAGAGGCATCCATAAATGGTGTATAGCATAGTACACCAATTCAGACTCCATCTATAGTTGCCTTTGATCATACTGTATGACCAAACATGTATGTTTTAATAACTACACATTATTAAATAACTCATACGTAGTCTGGGGAACAATGTTGCCTTCCTGCTCCACATATGTCACAAGTTAATGCTTTAGGATGCTGATCTAAGAGGAGTAACAGAAATGTAATTTAATCTGTAAGGCATTGAAAAGTGCCCCAATCTATGAGCAAAACTATTAGATACGGTTCTGGGTAAAATACATTTCTAGAAAATGCTCCTGAGTGTAGCTGTGATTCTGCTATATGGAAAAACCTTACAGGTGAGAGGATAAAAGACACCTCCTCCATATTTATCAGAGGTGCAAAGGGTTTCACTATTCTATGCCTACATAGAACAACATGGCCCGTAGTCCACAGTGGTTTACTTTATTCTTTCATTCACTATGAAGTTGCTTTTCCTGCAATAAAAAGGCGTTCTTACTGTTAGAACTGATGGCAATATTTAAATAGTGAATTCTTCCAACATAGGCTATCAGCGGTCCAGGAAGCTAGCTACATGTACAGGCAAGTGCCTGCCAACATAGAGGTGAAGAGACAAAGATGGTCCCGGGTCAAAATACATTCCCTTTGCACTCCCTCTTCAAGTCTAGTTTACCACTGGCAGAGGCTACAATAGAACCGGGCCACCCTTTGCACATAACCTACAGGAAAGTTATTCTACTGCAAACTGCAAAATCTGAACATTACTGTTTTACTTTTTTACATACAGAATTTAGTCTGCTGAGAGCTGAGACGTTTCAGTATCTCCTCCAGGAAAATTATAGATTGCAAGTTTAATTGAGAAAGACTGACTATAAACTGATCCCAAGAATTACTATGACTAATTACATTTCTCCTTTTGTAATTAATAAACTCTGAAATATTTTATACATTAGGTGTTCACCCTTAGTTTCAATGAAAAAATACTGTATGTTTTCTGGGGACAAGAACAAAAAATATATTTATTCTGGGGACAAGAATAAAAATTATATTTAAAGGTACTAATACAGTCTGATACCACGGTTAATATTATTTATTGTATAAGTATTTGATAGACATTTGTAAGTATAGTTTTTTTATGTTTGGGGAAGTTTGTAGAAAACTGGAGGTTGATACTGCCTACTTCATATTTCTCCATGGCATTGGGGCAGGGGAAGGGGGAGAATTAAGCAAACCTTATTTCTTTTCCATGCATAAATCATACAGAGTGCATGTTCACTGCTTTTTCTAGTTTCTGACATGATGGGGGAGAGACCTATACAAATTTGTGGGTAATGATGAGTTCTTATTTTAAAGCGAATATGCCCTGTCTAACACAGGAAAGATGTGACGCATTTTGAATATTCAGAGCCAATCATGCCCTGCCTTCTAGATTATGCATCTCTATTAATTTAGTAATGTTACAAAAGTGGTGAGGGCTTGATTTGACCTGTGATGACCAAGCAATCCCCACTAAAGTAGCTTGGTAATAAGACATGGCTGATTTATGATCAATAATTACTATGGACACTGTTAAAATAATGCTTTGTAGAAGTGTTTAGCTTGACTGTATTAACTGTAATTGCAGCTGGCTAAAATTCTTTAAGGGCTAAAATTTCCTTACAGTGTCTTTCCTTTGTGGTGTTTTTGTTTTTTTTTTTTTTAATGCTCAGTAATGAGATTGTTTGGGGGGTTGCATTTTTTTCCAGCAAGCCATTCACAGTTTGCAAAGATTCCCATTTCTTTTAATGCTCAGTTGAGATTGTTTGGGGGGTTGCATTTTTTTCCAGCAAGCCATTCACAGTTTGCAAAGATTCCCATTTCTTTTTCTAAAAAGAGGATTCACTAGGTACAAATTCCCCACAGCTATAGTTTTCCTCTTGAGGCTGTGAACACGAAGGCATGGTCATTCCCACATTCCCAGAATATGTGTTGCCACTCTCAGAAAGTCTTTTCTGCTTATTTGGAAGGGGAGACAGAAAAGAAGGAACATGAAATATACTGAAGGTGAACACAAAATCCAGAGTACCTGTTACCTGAACTAATATATGACACTGAACAACTGTCCTTGCTTCACTAGTTTACTGTAAACAGCTCAATCTTATAGTTTTAACCGCACAAACTGAAAATGCTAAGCCAAGTGAAATCCCATGTGACTTGGACCTTGGCTGGTATCATGGTGTCATCACCTAGAATTCCTTCACTGCTTTTACAACAACTTTTTTTTTCAAGTTGTAGCTTCTGGCATCAGATATTCAGCTTTCTTTTTAAAAGTCAACTTTTTCATCTTGCAGTTGTTGAAAGAACATGAAAACAGAATCCCTACTTTACTAAAAGACCGATCCCAAATTATTATTTTTTTAACCTAATAATCTGTAGTGCAGTCTCATAGTTTCTTGGAACCCAACTTAATGCTTCTGGATTTTCTTGTTGTTGTTGTTTGCTATTTTGCTTTGCTTTTTTTTGTTTGTTTGCTGTTTGATAGTTCAATCGGGTGGAAATATCTTGTTAATTTAGTGAATTTAACTGAATGGATCAAGCAGCGGGAGAGCAGGATGAGTAATTGTAGTTGTATCTTAGAATTTTTCGAACTATTAATAAATCTGATATCAGCACAAACTTACAATTTAATTCAAGCAGTGTATTTACTGAGAGTCTCCATCTCTGCATGGATCCTTCATCCCTTTACAAAAGGTAAGAGGTGGAGAGGCCTGAGAGGAGCAGAAAATCATTCATGAACCCATAGTCTAGGGTATATGATTGTCAGTGAGTGGGGAGCATGGAGGTGCACGTTACAGATGGATGTGCACATTGTCCTGTGGAGCTGCTCGGCTGGTGGCCATCCCCGGTGCTGGGCAGTTAACCGTGAGTTAGGCTGTTCCTCGTGTCTGTGTGCCAATACCACGGGCCACGCTGACGCCTGTGACACAAAGGTGAGAGTGCGCTACCCCTACCTAACTAGCAGAGTAGGAAAGATGGAGAAAAATGACAAGAGTAAGCAAAGGAGGGCATGACTTCCAGGTGAGAAATAACTAGACTAGGATGGTTCTGTCTGGGGAAGCAATGACTGAAGATGGTGACAATCCAGAACTGTGAACCTGTGAGAGACACAGGGAAGCGGGCAAGGAATTGTTGCTTTTTCCAATCCAAGAAATAGGTGCTGCTACTGGAAGTAGCAAATGGCTGGTTGAAAGCAACAAGAAGAGACACTTTTTAACAAAATGTTATAATTTGGAGCTCCTCCTCATGTAGAAGTCAGACATTTATATGAGTTCCAAAAGCAATTAGCTAGATTCCTACAAGAGGAGTTTGTGATGCTACCTCTGGCTTTAAAAGTACCTGTGTTCTTGTATTGTGCTCTAGGCATCTGCTGTTAAGAGACAGCACTGCATGCTAGACAGATTTCTGTTATGTTCTCTCAGTGCTGCTTCTCTTAAGGTGCAATTGTAGCCTGCAGTTCAGATACATGATTGCAGCGTGATGGTAACTACAGCCTCACAGGGTTTGACATAGGCTGCCGAGCCCATCAGGGATCCTGCATAATATTTGGCAGCTGAAAGCTCTTATCTACAGGGGTTGCAGTTAAGCCTCTGAATTGTAGTGCGCCCTAGTGAATCAACAGGCAAGTTCAGGCAGATCTAGCCAAGGAGAGTATAGCTGGCCTACTCCTCTGCCAGAGGCTGCAGCCACTGTAGCAGGGGCAGCAGAACAGCGTGCGTGTCTGCACCTCAGCCAGCACAATTCACAGCTTGCCACTGTAGCACAAACCTCCAGTAACAATGCTGAGATCGGCTGAAGCGCGAGTATGCATTGCGTTCTGCGGTAATCCATGGCAGAGAGGTGAATCCAGAGAAACGCTGGCAATAACATCCTAAATTGCTGCAGCTAGATTTATCAGACTTCATCTGTCAGCTCCCTTAAATGCATGACCTTGGAAGAGCGCTTGTTATAGGAAAAGATCATTACTGATGCAGAGTTTCAATGTTGCTTCTGTTGTGGCTTACAGAATTTTGACTGCTCCAGGAAAAGGGCTAAGTCTTCAGATTGTGCGGACTCATTTTTGTTGTTTTTCATAGGATGCTGACTTACCTTTAAGTAACATACTGCTTTTCTTTGTACATTCCTATCCGCCACAGGGAAGAATGTGGAATGGCTTTTTCCAAAAACTAGGTGTATTTAAACTACCCACTGACCCTCTTGTGCTTACAGATCAGCCATGGTTTTCTTTACCACATGATACCTGGGAGCAGGCTATTAATGACTGTAGATTGTACCATAAGCAGCATGCATTCTTTCAGTTCTCTTTCATGTCGTCAGTTTTCATCTGGTTCTTGTGAGAAGCTATAATGCAAAAATTCACTTGGTTGATTTTTAACCTCATAAGCTGATATCTCATTTGAGAGATAAACAGTGCCAGAGCCTCACTAGAGAAGCTACTGTATATCTTCCTCTCCAGAATGATACTGGTTTGTTGTGACACAGATTTCAGAAGAGTCTTGAAGTTAATAATCCTTTTAAATACATTTTAGTAGCCATATTACAGGCTCACCATCTATGAGAAGACAGGTTATTACGGGAAAGGCTTACCTGGCTGAGCTCCAAAATGTTGTTAGGCATGTACAATGCAAACAGAGACTGTTTCATGTATTTTTTCCAAGAAAGGCAGTAATTGCTCAGCTGATCATATTTGTGATTCTTAAACTATTCTGTATGAGGTGGGGAAAAAAAGCTCTGGTCATCTCTGCACAAAGCCAAACAGCCTCATTTCCGGAATTGTCAGTCTCCCTGTTTCAGAACCGAAGCCATCAGTTGAGTGCATCACCTTGGGCACCTCCTTCAGTCCCATCTTCCTGTATCCCATATGAGTATAACAGTAACCTACCCACAGGATACTCAGTTGATCCATACAAATGTGTTATTACCTGCTCAGTATTTATTTTGTTATTGTAAAAGAGATGACATTAAATTTACGGTGCCTGGTGATAATTTGTGCAACTAATTAAAAACTGGGGTGGGTTGTACTGCTTTTTTAAATGCTTGATCAGTCACACAAATGCTACCTCCATTCATAAAAGCAAATGCTAAAATAAATAGCTTCTGATAATTTATGTTTTAAAATAATAAAAAGCCCAAAGAAGTTAAGTGTCATCCTAATGTTAACTTTGAATATAAAACAGTTTGCTGAAACCAGGAAGCAATTAAATCATACTGTTTTATAGAGTCCTTTATAGCAAGATAGTTTTTATAGATCTACGTCTGCTTTTTTTGGAGGGTGAGCCACAGTTCAGTTTTTCCCAGGAAAAAACAAATGGTATTAAGAACACATCAAGAGTGCAGCTGTTTTCAGGAGGTAAGTGTGTGGTGGTGTTTTTTGGAGGGAGGAGGGAGTGAATAAATCCAGCAGGCAAAGCTTGCCTGTACTAATTCATTAAAGAAGGGACTGCTCTCCTTTCAGGGCCTCCAGCGTACTCCAGTATATACATACTTTTCATGCATACTGGCTCATCCAAAGTGTCCTTCTCGCACAGAGGGTATGGTTTTGAAGTACTGCCCTGTCTCAAAGCTAGGTTCTCGCCCTTGTCACCTGGTGCTTAAGGGATGTGCTTCTCTTTACTACTAAAAAATTAAATAATTGTCAGCTGTGCTTCTCAAGAGATACATAAGAATAATGATAAATCTGATTATGCTAATAAATATGAAAATCATACATAAGCAGCAGGCCAGATATAATTCCTTTTTATTTTTCCCCTTTAACACGTATCTCTTATCCATGTAGGGAGCCAGTGTTTTCTATGAATTTATTCTTTTGGTGTATGCTTTGCTTGATGGGACCCCTGCAGGAACAAAAGGGCTTTGAAATGAAATCATATATGGTATTGTAGCTGGACACAATATTGCTGTGCTGGAAAGTGTCAGTGGCTGCTGTCAAATAAGCCTGTGATCTCTAGGCCATGGCAGCCCTAGCTAAAGGTGTGCTAAACACCCCTAATTCTGGCTAAAGGGAAGGCTTGATTAAGCCCCTTCATACAAATGAAAGAGTAGGAGTTCCCTTCACTAGCAAAAGACTTCATGTTGGGGCCTGATTCAAATTTAGGCCGTGTGCCATGAGGAGTTCTCCAACTACAGGTAGAGATATGAGGTGCTTGTTTGGCTTTAATAGGGAACAGAAGAAAGGAGAAGACTTTCTGGAGCACTGAACAGACTGGGAAGACAAACTTGGCAATTGTGAGTGTGAATATCACCTAGGTTTGTTCTGTGTTTGGAGACACAAGGTTGTATGTGTTTTCAATAACTCAGTAAAACTGCATCAGAGAACAGACGTGATTGCATCACTCCTTTCTCCTTTTAACAAAAGTGTTTCTCGGTTTCCTTTTGGTGCCAGCACTAACATGCCCCTTGGGCCAAACAGCATATGCAAATGGCAGAGCTTACTTATAAATTTTCAGACAATGAAAGAGTGTATCTGAATAATTTGTGTTAAAATTAATTAGAAATGTGTCTGCTGCTAGCAATTAGTCACTCGACATGACATTTTTGGGGACCCCCTAATAATCTTCACACAGAGTATTATAGGCTTTCCACACTTTCCCTGCAATTAAAGCTTACTGAGTACAGTGCATTGATCGTATCTGAGACCCTTAGCAGAGAAAATATGGAAGGAAAAGTGTCTTATTTGTCCATATACACTTCTGAAGTTTCCTTCTGCAGAGGCTGGCACATCACATCCATAAAAAAACCTGATCCTCTCTCAAAATCATTGCCATCTCCTAGTTTTTTCAATGGGACAGAGACACCTGCCCACACGCTCAGAATGACTTTTCCGAAATTATTGCCATCACCCATTTTTCTCCATGGGACGTGGATAACAGTCCTTCTTAACAAAGACTAGTCACTGTCCCCATTTGCTGCTTCTTGATGTTTCTCTCCAGCATGTGGTGTCAAAAGCCACTGTCATCCTTCCTGGAGGCAACTTTACTTTGCTCCCATTGCTTTGAGAAAAAAAAAAAGATCAAATAGGGTGACCAGAAGGAAAAATAGGAGGCAGTAGTCATTTTGAAAACATCTTTTGGAAAGAAAGCAATTCTTCTTGAGCTTTCCTGTATAGAAAAATTTATGAAGATGAAAACCCAAAACTAGGACACCAAAATTATACTAAATTTTCTTCCACAATGACAACCTAAATAAGGAATAAAAGAAACAACTCTTTAAAAATCTTTCTTTAAAAAAATCACATACTCTGATTTAATCCTATGTCTTTGATATATGTTCTACTTTATCACCAGTATGGCCTGTTTGGCTTGATTCTTTCTTACTATGTTGATTGGGAATTATTTTATATCTTTAGTTTAAAAGTTCTATGTTAGACAATGTAGCCCTGTGCTATTAGATATTGCCATTTACTTTTGTTCCCTAGGTACATTAAATCAAAGAGATGCCTCTTTTTAATCTATGCCACCATTCCTTCCTACCACTTTAGCAGATTGTTGTCATACCCAAACCTGCAAAGTATGAGCTCGTGTGTGGACCTTAGTCAAGGCTACTATGAACTTCTGTAGATACGTTCAGATAAAATTAATAACAGTAGAGAAAATTATGTAGTAAAGTTTACTGAGCAACTGAACCTTCTTCCTATATCAATTCTCAGAACTAGCCCAATTGTAATAGAACAGGGTGCATAAAAAACCCTATATAGTAAACATTCTTTTCCATTATTTTGTTTCACACCCGAGGTAACTAGATCTAACTTAAACCATTTTGTGATGACACTCATTTTCACTTCAGTTCCCAGACTGAAGCACAGGCTTCATCCATTATTGCCATGACTTTTTTTTAAGTAATTCCAATTTCAGAATTCCACACATCCATTATTTAAAATTATAAGCATGGAAAAACATTAATTTCAGTTTCTTGACTTTCTGGAATGCACTTTTTGCAGCCAGCTTGGGTATGTTAAAGCAGAATCTAAACATGTGACTTTAAATGGCCACCCCTATCCTGCCCCAATAAACTCCCCAAACAGCAGCCAGTGAGGTTGTTAGAACCTGTTAGAAGACTTGTTCCTTCTAACCTCCATAATTCATAATCTATGATAACCTAACATTACCAAACTAATGATGTAAACTAAATCTTGCCAACTGCCTTGTAAATTAAACAGATGCTACTATTCTCCATCGCACTTGCAGGGACTACCCTTTAACGCCCAGCAATAGGAAGGCAGAGGACAGTAAAAGTAGAGCAAACTGGAGTCTGGCTGCTTGCAATGAATCTCCCCCAGCACAGACCACAAAGACCGAACAGGTGTCAGCATAACCTGTTATCCCCATAAGCTCCCTTCACTTCTCCTTAACAAATTCACTCTGTCAAATGAGAATGAAGGATAAAAATCAAGGCAAAATGAAAAATCAGGACAACTGGAAGGAGGAGGAAGAGTATGACAGAGAAAAGGACCATAATGGAAAAGACCAAGTATATGGATTAAAGCAAGTGTGGTAGAAAATCGTTTTCTAACTGTGTAAAGTAATAAGAGCTAGTTAAGTATGACCAATGAAAGTTTTTCTACTTTTAAATGTAAGTATTAGTTCTTAATGTTATAATTTTTACACCTCCAAATGGATTGAAGGGATTTTTCAAACATGAAGGAAAAGAATGACCTTTTACAGCCTACTGGCATAACATTGCCAGCAGCTGGCTTGTCCTAAGAATGTGTCCCATTGATTTTAATGGCACTACTCAGATGAAAAGGTTTATATAAATGAATGCAGGTTGGCATATCTTGGTCTTAAATTAGAAAAGAACATAATGAGACAAACAATGAAGCAAGTTAATGAGCATTATAAAATATTTTAAGTTAATATTTTTTCCCTAATCTCATATTGTAAGGGTAAGAAAGGAATCATCTGCTCTGCTAGAAATTTCAAACATCCTTTTCTTAAAACAACAGATATGCTGCTATTTAGATTAAAGACTTTTCATACAAGCCAGAAGATTCAATGATCCATTCATCTTGAGGATTTTGGAAAATATTTGTTTGCTTCTTAGATTTTGTATTCCAACTTTTCATTCAGTTGTCTTTCCGTTTTAATGCCCAAACTAATTAATAATTTAAAAATGTTTGTATATATTTTAATAATAGCTAGAAACATTTTTTTTTTCTGGTAAGAAAATATTGTCCCTGACATTCTTCTTATGGGAACAAAGAGCAAAGGAGAAATTACCACAGCTATAAATCAGTTTTGTGGTTTTGATCATTTAACACATTTTTCACGGGTTGCTCTCTCTGTTTGGCATCCTCATAACAACTCAGTTGGCATGCAGCTTTGCAATCAATCTCATCTCCTTCTCCGCCCTCTCTTCCTTCCCAGTATCATATACTTAAAAGGAGTTTAGATTCCAAGAAGTGTTTTGCCACGTGTACAATCCAAAGACTCATCCTTTAATCCCTGACATTCGCATGATCCCAGTTCTGCAGATTAAAAATTATTTCATTCTTTTATTGTATGGACAGAGCAATGAATATTATTGTAGGGTTAGTAACTCTAAGTGGCTATGCTGATGAGTTAACTTAATCCTTTGGAAGGGGATAATAGGGTAATAAAGCACGAAGGAATAATCTTAGTCATGTCTCTCTGGTATTCTGACAATTGCACCCTGTTCTAAAGCAGTTTCATGCAAAGCCACCAAAGAAAAAATGGCTGTAGTCATCAACTGCACAGATGAGGGAAACATCCATGGCTGTGTCAGTCATTTTAATGAGTCACAGGAGGAGGGAAAGTGGAGGAACAAATTAAAAACAACAGTATTTTTCTCCCTTCTCCCCAACAGAAGAAAGTGAGAATAGTTGCAATTTCATTTGCTTTTAAAGCACAGCACTTGGGTAATAAACATCCCCTGCAAATGTGCTGAGCAAACACCTCTGCATTCATCAATATGCGGGAGCTGTTTATTGCCTCATAAACTTGGAAGCAAGTGATATTGTCTCCTAAATCAATGGCTGCGTGGACATCCTAGGCACTGTAGGAGAACAGTACATCCAGACAATGCTGATACTTAAATTAATGGTTCTAGTAATGACTGAAAGGTTCTTTGTTACTACTAAATAAGTTAGACATAGATTAAAAGTATGCTTTGGACACAATGTATATATGTTGTGATAGGGATGTGTGTATGTGTGTGTCTCTATAGTTTTTATTACTTTGGCATAAAAACTTACTACTCCATGCAGTTTTGATTTAAATGTGGGTTGGGCTGCCAGTACTAATAGGGTCAAACTTGGTTTAAGCCTAGTTTATGCACAAACCCAGTTTCTAAACCTATGGGGAAGATGGCTTGGCTTGTGAAACTGTGTTAGCTTTATCAATTTCAAACCAGATTAAAGAGTCAATAATAATCTGAATTCCATGGCATCCATTATCTGAAAAGGATTGATAAACACTACAGAATTAGCAGACATCGCACTGTAAGTTTCTCATCTGCAGTGTCTCAAGCTGATCCTATCTTCTTTATCTGAAAGGAAGAGAATACACAGTTGGAAGACATTGCTCCTGGTCTGCAACTGCTAATGTTCAGGGTAGAAAGACAGTGTAGGAAAGCTGTGACAAGGATCAAGGAAGGGCTGACTGATCAAGGACTGTGTTTTGCTTTCTGCATACTTGCAGTATGCAACAACTATTTTGCAACAAGAAGGACTAATTGCTTCCTGAGCAACCGTAACTTTAATAACAGCAGTGAAATGCAGTGGAATGTGAATTAGACCTCCATGTAAACTAGCCATCTGACTATATACCATGGGTCCCAGGCAAATGCGAGTAGCTTATGTTGTTGTTCATGCTGTTGAGGGAAACTAATTTAGCAGTAGTATATATACATTTACACCTGCTGCTGTCACATTTTCTCAAGGCAATCATCCGTGCTGCTAGAGCATCCCCGGTTTTGCAGAGGAACAGCACAAAGGTAGGGAAGGAAAAAATATTCCTTCTCAGCTCCTTCCCATCTTTTATCCCAGAATGATTTACAAATACTAATGAAGTACTAATACTGCACTATAATGGATGTTTCCCATCTGCAGATTGTTCCAGGCAGATCCTACCTTGTGTATCTAAAGGGAGAACACTACTCTATTTGAAATCGTTTATACATATTTATTTCTGGAGTATTTTCTCCTAATAAGTTGCATTTCTGAAGATCCTATGTATGTATTTAGTGCCAGAACTTTCACTTCTGCAAGCAACAATGTACTGCTGATGATGTCCCAGGAGAGCACTGTATAAACTCTTTACTAAGCCTATGTACAATTCTGATTTTAGTCTTTACCTTCAAGTCCTCTTTGAATTAGCCATGTCCATTGGAGCATTATAATTGTTTTCTAATTAGCAAAACTGCTTCTTTTGTTCAGGTAGCTTAAGATCTGAGTGGGCTTTCTTCAAACTATGCAAAGCAAAAACCAGTTTTCATTAAGTGAAACTGTTAGCTGCAAAAGGTAAATATTTTGCTAAACTTCAGACCTCTCATAATATAACAGCTTAAAAAGAAAATAAACTTGTAATTTCTGGGTAAAGTCCACAGTAGCCCAATTCAGATTTCAGATTTTTTTTTAATGACATCATTACTAGCATTCAAGCAGTGCTCAGAAAGAGTGTAAAACAGCTGAATAGCCTTATACCACTGTCTTCCACATTGTTAAGAGGTAATAGTGAACAGAAAATTAAGCATGCATATATAACATAACACAGTTGCAATGAAGCGTAGCATAATTTCAGGCTGCATGTGCAAAAGCCGTGCATCACTGAGCCCTGTCTTAATACCCGCTCTGTGTAGTTCTGTTGTAGCCTGGCTAGAATACTAGGTACGTGTTTGTTTTAGCATGTTGCTAGAGTGAAGCTGATAAACTAAAGCAAATCCAGAGAAGGAGAACAGGAAGGTGAACTAGCACGGAAAAAATAACACAGTCAAGTACAGGCAACTTAGTGAAAGAGTAACTGAGATGAAATGTAAAAAGTTGTAAATGTTTATAGGATGTAAATGCTAAGGAGAAAGAAAAATTACCTTATTGTAAAGCCAAGACAAAATCAAGAAAAAGACATTGGGAATAATGGAGTATGCTCCCAGAAGGAGTTGCAGAAGACCTATCCATTGGGAATTCAAACTAGTTTTGACAAGGCAATAGAAAATTAATATCAAATACTGTTCTCTGTTACCGGGATTTGTTTCTGATGATGTAGCAGCTTCTCCCTCTTGCTACCTCTCGGTGAATGCAATTAGCGCTTCATTAGTGCTTTCTCACTACAGAGAAGAAAATAATAAATTTCTGTTGCCTAGTGAAGCAGCAGTCTAATATTTGTATTTCTGCTTGGAGAAGCATTGCAAGATTTTTAACAGGTGAAATACAGCTTTTCACATGAACAGAGCTTCCCCTGTTGTTGTCTTCTCAACCTGGAGGCACCCTTGAAATACAGGGGACGAGTGCTATAAATGCTGAATATTTAAGAAGTACATATGTTTCATACCTTTTGTAAACAAAATATATTTTATAGCTACAAAGTAAACAGATGCAAAGCTATGACAATATTGTGCCAGGGTCCCAAACACAAACACAGAATACCACTCTCTTTCCAAAGACACATCCTGAGCCTCACTCTTTCCTGCCATGGCCCTCAGTTCAGCCCAGTTGAGAGCAACAACCTCTGGTTTGCCTACAGTGGCTCTGAGTTCTCATTACCTGTATCCTCCTTTTCAACTCATCTGCAGTCCCTAACAATTTTGATCCTCATCTGTTCCTTTTACAGTCCTATCTGGATATGCTTTCTCCTCCACTCTTTCAGCCATGGTCCTTTCACGATCTTGCTCTACCTGTAGTTTCTCTGTCACTCTTGCCCTAATATTCATCAGCTTTCTGCGTTTTCTTCTCTGGTGCTTTTTTAAACCATCTAAATTAGATACATGCACACAGACAGCATTCAGTCAGCCCCCTTTTCATTGGAAACTAGCCGCACTTAGCCCCATAGAAGTTAAGTGCATGTGTTGCCTTTGATTTCAGTGAGGTCAGGATTTCAAGCTTACACTTCTCACATTTCTTGACTGTCTCAAAAGCAGGAAACTATGAAGTCCCTAGGCAGTACAAATACAGTGATTTGTGCCATGCGAAAATCTTGCCTGGTTATAAGACTATCACTTGCTTGGTTTCTCAGTACTACCAGAATACTTTGGCAGGCTTTCTGCTAAGGTTAACAAAAGTTAGATAAATAAGGGCTTGGTGCACTTAGATACTTTATCATTCCGTAATGTGTCTCACTGTATCTGTGTATTCAGCCAGAAGAATGTTGGCCATGCTCCTGTCTCATTTCTAAATGCTGGCAAGCTAACTGTAATCAAGGTATTCCTTTTAACGGGATTGATTTAAGGCTAAATGGAGCTCTCTACTCCTTGCAGCTTCAGGTCCTTCAAAAATGGGGGAACATTGAACTTGGGAATAAAAGTAGTAGCACTGTAGTTTTTCCCCCACTACCCTTATTTTCCATCCTTTTTCTGTGTTCTTCATGGAAACCTTCCCTTCCCTCCTCTTCTTTTCATAATTGTTACTCTACCTTGTTCTTCCTCATGCTTGAAGGCTCTGTGATATACAGCCCTTTTCTCTTCATTCTTGATGTCTGATTTCTCCTTTCTCTGGCCATAGCTACCATCATCTTATCTCTTTCTCTAACCTTGAAGGACAGATTAAGGGGGAAGACTAGAATCAATAGATGCTCGGTATAAAAATTGAAAAAGTGTGGTTGTAACTTAATCGGAGAAAGAGGAGAATGAGAGAGGATAAAACAAAAGTGGTTGAGAACACCCAAAGAAAGAGGAGTAAAAATAACACCTAAAGGAAGAAAGCAAAGAGGAAAAGAAACAAGAAAAGGAAGGAGCAGTGATAGGAGTGGGGACTGTAATCAAAGTTTATATAGAAGAAGTAGTCAAACTTTATGCAGAAGGACAACAAACCCTGTAAAATATAGGGAAATCATGAAGCCCCCTTACTGGGCAAAAGAAATGGGTCAGGAGGAAAAAAAGAAAGAGGTAAGGAAATCAAAGTTCAAAGTTGTTTCATTGCATTGTGTTTCAGAATTTGATGGAAAAGTTACATACACAAGTTCCATACAAGATAATGGGCATGTATAAAATCATAAAAGATTTAATTATTATTTATGCAAACCACACATATAATTTTGTCCCTGATTCAACACAGCACTCAAGCACTGACTTAATTCCCATGAAGTCAAGCAAAACTAAGTATTTTACTCAAGATGAGCCTAAGCTCCCCCCAGATCACTCAAGATGTGTCAGTTGAATACCCTGCACCGAGGGTTCACGATTTGCCTTGTTCAAACACAAGAGCCACCTCAAGGCTTCTCAGTGATTTTAGCAAAACAACTAAATAGGAAAGGGCTTGAAGGAAAAGGTGGAGCTGGGCTGGAGAGTCGAGGGTACAACTTGCTGCTTATGTAGCCTCAGGGGGGCAAAATTACTCTTTCCTTCTTCCTCCCAGCAGCACCTTTTACTCCAGTGTCTCTTTGGTGGCCAATCTTGCTGTCCAAAGCTCTGACACAGTCGAAGTAGATGGTAATTTACTGCTATACAGCGTCCCCAGCCATGTGCTACTATAGGCCAGCCCTGTGCAGTCCTACTGCCTGGGTTTCCTGTGCGCTCCTATCTGGTTTTTGTTCCATAAACCAACATAAAAGCTGTGCACCAGGTCTGACAGTCCTGGGGAGCACTTACTGCACTAACACAGAATTGAAGTTCACTGAATCCTTATCCGGCTGAGCACTAACAGAGCACTGAGTTTCATTTTCACCCTTATAGCAGTTCTAGTCCCTTCTTTACCCAACAACCTTCTGTGGATGTCATTGCCTAATATTCCATCTCTCCATGTGCTCTGGATCTATCGTACAGAGACCAACCAATAAACTATTTGCTATCCATAGTTATTTTGCACGTGAAGTCATATTCAGTGTTTCAGGGATTAGTCTGGTACCTGGTTTACTCAGGTATGATTTGGTTATTCAGGCTGGGTTGAGCAGATCTGGGACCTGTTTTTGGCAGAGATGAAGTCACAATCACAATAAAAGTGAATAAATTAAATTCCATCTATTTATAGCCAAAAAAAAGACATCGAATAAGGGATTCCACAGGACAGTTCATGCACTAAACCTCACATACACCTCAGCACAAGCGTTGCTAAGAAATTTGTAAAGGAATCATATAATATAAAGTCCTGGTTACCACCTGGTCACCCAGTGTTCACATCAACATCCATAGGAGTTGAGGGTCACTCTGTCCTCTGAATATCAAGTCAGTATTTTCTTCCTGTTCCCAAGTGAAATGGGGGTGTCAATTTTACCCACTGGCCACTGGTTGACTACCTGGAAAAACTGTAGCTATCTTGGACATCTACAGATCAGGAGCTTTCACTTTCAATCGAGCAGAAAGGAAGTTTTTCAGTGGGCAGCAAGAGAGGTAAGAAATCTTCTAATGAAGATTTCACTTCTCAATGAAATAGGCATCCACGCAGGCAGGAAGCAGGTTGAAGGCATACAGGCAGCAGATAAATCCTCCAGCTCCACTTTCCTTATCCCATCTCTGCAACACAATGCATTGAGTTGTCATCTGCCATTTGTGTATTCATTCTAATTCTTTCTGCCTTGTTATTCTGTCAATTTCTTAATCTATTTACACTGACTTTATTTTCAGTGTGTCTATTGTGACAGCAAATCCTAGAATTGCCTTGGGTGTTGTCTGAAAATGGCCATTATCAAATCATAATGCCTACCCAGATGAGGAACTGTAAAGGCCGTAGGCATCAGTAGGAGTCCTTAACAGCTGCCTGCAGTTTAGACCTGCATATCAATTTCCACCTTGGAGGATATGCTGCAGTATTATAAGGTGAATAGGCACTGTGTGTATTAAAATTTGGATTAGTGGCTCAACCAAAACATTCAGTTTCCCTCCCTCTCTCTCTTTCTCTCTGTCTCTCTCTCTTTTTTCACATTAATAAACTTGCTATCTCCATCTTTTGTTGGTAAACTATATAAAAATGCAAATGATCCAGAATCCAATTAATTTCTGGAAGGTTGCAGCTGTTTTGGGCCCTATTCACAAAGACATGTGGTGTGCGTGCGTGCGTGTGTGTGTGTATGCATGTGTACGCATCTGATTGCTAAGAAAATCAGGCCTTATTATTTAAGCCTTGACTCTCAAAATTTGAGCTATTGTTCATTGCCAGTGCTGATGCAAACAGATAATTTCCAAATTGTATTCCACGTTTATTAAAGTGGTAGAAAATGTGGCTAATTTCAGACAAAGCTGAAAAAAGGTGGAGCTTGAGAGCTGAAATAGGAGAGCTGGGAAATCTGTTTCTATTACAACAAAGAAAAGTTTATCTAATATCTCAAAAAGCATTAATTACTGTGAGGCACAGACGAACACATTGTGGATTTCTTCATTGGTTCTGTCATTCTTCATTGCTTTATTCTACTACTGTGAGTTGTTTGGCTTCATTTTGTGTTTTGGGTTTTTTTTGCTTATATCTAATGTGTAGTTATGAAATTGAGACCGTCCTGGGAGTATTTTTCATTACCCCAGCTCAGGCTTCGAACAAAAATTTATCTAGATCAGACAGTTTGAAGCAATGTAGGTAATTGTTCCTGTCATTGTTTGAACTTGGGCAAGACACTCAGGACTGATTCTTTAATCTATAGTTTTATATTAAGGGCCTCCATTTATGGCTGCCCAGTTTGCAGCGGCAGCTGGAACCACAAACATCAAAGCACACAAAACTAACAACATTTTGAGCACATCAGTCTTGATCTCCTGTCTATCTGTTCCCCCTTATTAACATGTTATCCATGAGCAACAAAATCAACAGCATCTAATTTTCTATGATATTTATACCTTCATATGCTCCTGCTTGCCTTCTCTACTGTCTAATATGGGTTAGGCACATTTCTGTCCGTGGAATATTAGTAATCTCTCTCCCCTACCTAACGAACCTCAAAAGAGCTTAATATCCATGAGACCTCTTCCCCTGTGCCCTTCTATCTACTTGTTTAAGTTGGGCAACAGTTCAAAATTTATGCAAGTGAAGGGAGCCAGGGCTGACGACAGCATGATCATATACCAGGCTGAAAAGGGGACATTTTTCTTAGCTGTAAATAATCCGGGAATCTTATTTCATTTCTTCTTAAAATAAGGTTTTGGTGTTTTTCTACAACAGTCACTAAAGAAGCACAGATGCTGCTGACAATGAGAGGTGAACTTACAAACATAATTTGCTATTTTTATTGTGCTACAAGCATTTGGTGAAGTTTTAGCCACCATGGAAATCCTACATTTAGGTACATAGTAGCCTATTAGACATATGTAGAACAAGCCCTCCTCAATTTATTACAGTCAGCAGTTTCAGCAGTGAGTGCATACAAGGCTAAATTCAGCCTTGTGCAGAGAGCTCGTGTCAGGTCAGAGCACCATACAAGTCCCACTTGAGCTCTAAAAATAGAATTCCAAAGTGGAATTTAAAGCCCTGTGATAGTGTCTGGTACAGACAAGAATTTAACAAAGAGGATACAATTTTTGCCAAGGTTGTGATACCTTCTCTAAATAGCGTCTTGCAAGTGTCAATCCACAGAGGCAGCAACTAGGCCAGTTTCACCAAGCATGGCTATTCATTGAATAATGTGCTGAGGTGCCTTGATTAATAAGAATAGGCTCCTCTGTGGGCAATAAGCTGAAGGCTGCTCTCTTCCCTGGGAAAGAGCCAAAGCTTTCGATCAGATAACTGGGGTTTTAAGTTTAATATTTTACAGTGAGAGCTTTTCTTCTTTTGGCTTTGTTGTAACTGATAATGCACAGAGATAATGCATATTGGGAGTGCTGATAACAGAAAGAATAAGCAGATATATAGCAAGAAAAATGGGAGAGAGGCTCCCATCTCAAGCACTGTTCTGGAAAGACTGGGAGGAGAGAGAGAATCGATAAGGTTATGTGTGGATCAGTTGTAGCTGCTTGTCTTGCTGCCAGAACAACATTGGATGTTAGAGCCTTGCAGGTGAGCTTGCCATTGCAGGGCGAAATCAGTGTGGCAGACACTGGGTGTAGTTCTTGTGTAGGATACTTTATTGCCACTGTACATATAGTAGTCTCTTTGAATAAAGAGTAGTAAGGGTTCAGGCAATGTCTTCATTCAGAAGCCCTGAGAAAGCACCAAAGAGTTCCCAGAGTAACAGCTCTGGTAGAGACATGAGGACAGACAGCAAACTCCCCTGCTGCTTGTCATAGTCCAGAGCACAGAAATTGTTTCACAAAATTATGCAATGCAAAGAAGGGGAATTTAGAAGAGTGTAAGTAACAGCTCCATCTGGTGATGCCATCTTTATAGCAATGTATTTAAGTCTCTTTTATATAGCCCCCCCCCATCTTCTTTCAAATTTAGATCCTTTTCTTCTTTCCCAGTTGGCTTCATTATCTGAAATAATTCAGATTTAATTATAGTGAACAAAGTATAAATATTTCTTTAAGGTAGCAACTACACTGGAAGATTATGGGAGAGCCTGGCAAATTGTTCCAGATCACTAGATAAGGTGATCTCTGTCATAATTCATTTGAGAGTAGAAGGAGGAAAAGTGTCTCTCTCTGGTATAAGAAATGTCCTGTTAAAGTAATCAAAGAAAATAAAGAGATTGATTCATGTGAGTTAAGAAGAAATATGTGAAACTATATAATTTTCTTAAAGGCCTACTTCTGCAAAGTGTGCATTGCCTTCTGCCAGCTACTAGTTATCCTTAATCTGTATTGACATAAAGTTTGAGATACCTATCATTTGTTTGAATTGTATAACACGTGTGTTATTCATTCCCTCATCTTTCCTCCCTCATCTTAGTCAGTCAACCACATTTTGAATATCCCAGATGCGGCAATCTGTTAGAAGAATGTAAGATCATATTAAGAGCCATTACTAGTAAAACCAAAGGCCCATCTAGCCCAGCACCTGTCTTTGCATGATACTTGCTCTTGCTGCTCTCCCGGACTCCAGCTATGTTCATCCTGAAAAGATGTAGTCTCTGTATTTTTAGTAACTCTCAATAGATGATTGATCTGCTTGTCTAGTTTCCCCTTTTAGTCCATGCATTCACAGCATCATCAGGCAATGATTTTCACAGGTCTACCACCTGTTGTACAAAGAAGCACTTGTGTTTGTTTTGAATGTCATTCTTATTATCTTCATTTGATGTTCCCTAGTTCTCATCCTCTTTGTTACATTCATGATTTCTCAGACTTCTATCATATTCTTACAGGTCATCCTTTTTCCAGGACAAAGTGTGCTAGCATCTCCTGTTGTAACTGCTGAGTAGCTTTTCTTAATATGAAGGCTGCTCTGCAGCTTTGATTATCTTTGTTGCTTTCCTCTGAAACTTTCTGGTTTACCTGTATCCTTTTTGAAAGAAGGGGACCAGATGGTATTCGGCACACAGTATTCGATGTGGAGTTGAGTGATGGTTTTCTGTAGCAGCACAGTGATGTTCTCTGTTTTGTTCTCCATTTATTTCCTAATATTTTCTAACATTTGACTTGCCTTCTTGACTGCTATTAAGCATTGGGTTGACATTTTCATAGGACTATCTATCATAACCCCGGATCTATCTCCTAAGTAGTAATGATCAACTCCATCATATTAATATGTGGAGTTAGAATTGTTTTTCCCATGTGCCTTGCTTTCCATTTATCTACAGTGAATTTCGGTTGTTATTTAATTGCCCAGCCACTCAGCCTCATAAGGTTCCTCTGTAGGTTTTTTTTGATCACTGCTTGTCCTTGCTATCTTGAATAACTGTGTCATCATCAAAATTCCTGAACTCCCTACTCACCCACTTTCCCAAATAATTTATGAATACGTTGACTATCCCAGGTGCCAGCTCAGATCCCACTGGAACTCCAAGGGTAGAACAAACTCTGTTGCAAAAACTCTCCCTTCACTTTTCCTCTGTTTCCTATCCTTTAACCAGCTACTTATCCATGCAGGGACCTTTCCCTTTATCCCATCACTGCTCAACTTTCTTAAAATCTGTGAAGGATTTTTTAGAAGACCTTTGGAAATCCAAGTAGATTATGTCAACTGAATTAACACCATCCACATACATGTTGATCTCTTTAGAGAACTCTAGTAAAATTGGAAGATAAGACTCTCCATAACAGCTATGTTGTCTTTCCCAAGTGGATTAAATTATTACCTGCTCTTTCTCAGGCTATTACTAATTTTCTCAGTAGACAAATATGGTGTATTCAGAGTTATTCCAACAAATATTTCTTTAAACTTTATCTGAGGGGGGTTTATTTGGATGGTTCAGCAGGAGGGCTAATAATACGTTACTTGGTATATATGTTTTTTCCATGTTGAACCCACTACTCTACTATGTTATGGACACCACAAAGATGGATATTCTAGTCAGGGTGAAGGAACTACAGGTATCTACTACAGCACTCACTGCTTGGGGGCATGTGCATTGGTGATCCCGTGTCAGAGTTGCATGCATCCCTACATACCAAGAAGATTAAGTCATCTCAAATGACTTCGTGACTTCTGTTACCACTCAGTTTAGCAATAGGACAGTGGTGCAAAAGGTGATGTAAAAATCTACGTAAAAAGGTCATTTGTAATCCATGCACCCCAAGTGTTATGCTAAATATTTGATTTGTCATTATATCAATTCAGCACTGGGATTAAGTTCTCTAGGTTAAATCTACCATCATTTTATTCAGCCTGCTAGAAAAGACATAGGAACAGTAATGAAAAATCCCAAGAAAAAAAAATACAGTTTGGAGGGTTCGTTCCTTTTTTCTGTATGTCTGCACCCTATTAATGTGCCATCTGCTGCTAGGACATAGATTCATTTACCATTACAGTGTTCTAACATGATTACCTTTTTTTCCCCTCAAAAGCCACAAAAGGGCTAAATATAGATTTACTTAAAATTCTAGGGAAAGAGGCGGTCCTTGCCCTAGACACAATTGTTCTCTTGATTTTGAGAGCATTACCACTAGCATTAAATGTAATTTACTTTATCTGATGACAGTTTGCTGAACAAGATCTAAAGTTTTAATAGGATCAGGACATAGATGGTAAGTGGAGAGAAGAGAAAAGCATTGTGGGTGGAATTCATCCCACCCCATTACCCCTTCCTTAACTAAGAACAAATTGAGCACAAAGCAGAGATTGTGGCATCTCCAGGAGGTGGGCCGAGTTAGAGGGCATCAGCACATCCAGTCTCGGGGCTGGAACGGAGCCTGACACCCTGCTGCATTTCCCCTGGTGGGTTGTTGCCCTGCTGTAGTACAGTTCTGAACTCATTACTCAGATATATGCTTCTCTCCTCTCTATTCACCACTGCACTCCTAATTACCCTCTAGTTTATGATAGCTAGTACAGGCTCATGCAGCTGCTCCGGGTACCTCTTCTGCAAGCCATCCACCCTTTACACAGCAGAACCTTTTTTTTTATGTCTCGTACTATCACGGGCAAATTTCATAGTATGATAAAGCTCTTCACCAATCAAAGCATCTAGTGTTAGAGGAGAAATTGGTTTCTCATTCAGAGTTATGGGACTATTATGACCTCCCACATTACTGCTGGTTCATTTGCAATCAGCTTTTTCATTATCTTTCAGCTACACCGGACCAGAATTATGTTAATTGCCCATTAACTACAGTTGGGTGATTCATTTATTCTTTTAATTTAGAGTATCGAAAATGGATCTAACCTCTATTTTGCTTTTAAAACTTTCTGATACAATCTCTGCCATTACTGAGGTGAAAGGAAAAACAAGATATCAATAAAGCCATGTCCTTCACTGGGTATGGAGCCTCCATGGACAGCACGAGATCCTGTATTACTTGCAAGATATTCTGCAAAGAACGACAAACGAGCTTATCAGAAGAGTTCATTTCTTTTTCTCTCCTTTTCTGCTGGAGTAGATTTTCTTGCATGTATACTGGAGTTTCTTAATTTTGTTTTTCACTTTGTTATTTCTGCCTCTTAAAGGGGTTTGTGCTTCAAGGTTTAAATCATCCTCTACCTAGCAAAATTTTGGATAAGTCTTCTATGTGGCAAGCTTATCAAATATCTGTGGAGTTTTCTGCAGTTGGGATGTGTGGCCATTCTCACCCTGAATACCAATTCCAACATTGTTTTTTCCTTTGAATTTTTGGGATTCTTGAGCTTTGTATTCCTTTGCGGGGGTGAGGGGGTAATTGAATATTTTTCTTTTAGAAGTTTTTTCCTTCGATGCCTCAGAACTGTGGACTGGGAGCATTCTCATCTCTATTATCTGTGACAACTTGTATATTAACTTAAGTTTTCACCTGTAGCAACATGTAGGTGTTTGTGACAATTGTTGAAGGTAGAGTTCTCAGTGGAAGTGTAGCTGCAGTCCTAATACTTAAGTATAACTTTACTCAAGTGGATTAGCCTAATTTATATTACTCCAGCACTTATATGAATGAACGTATCACTAATAAGGATGAACATATTCAACCTTAGCTAATTGTAGACTCTGAAAGAAGAACTTTCTACATTTTCCCAATTTGTACTATCACAATAATATCTAGGAACCTTAACCAAGGATCCAGGTATAGAATCATAGAATCATAGAATAGTTTGGGTTGGAAGGGACCTCTAAAGGTCATCTAGTCCAACGCCCCTGCCATGGGCAGGGACATCTTCCACTAGAGCAGGTTGCTCA
>NW_008795490.1:5466846-5471308 GCF_000699145.1 Aptenodytes forsteri
GCCAGTGTTTCACCACCCTCAGCATAAAAAATTTCTTCCTTATACCTAGTCTAAATCTACTCCCCTTTAGTTTAAAGCCATTCCCCCTTGTCCTGTCACAACAGGCCCTGCTAAAAAGTTTGCCGCCATCTTTTTTATAAGCCCCCTTTAAGTACTGAGAGGTTGCAATAAGGTCTTCCCAAAGGCTTCTCTTCTATCACTTTACTCAGTGCTGTACAGGTTAGTAAGAAAGAAAACACACTAAGCCTCTGAGAGCTTATACTCCCAGTGTGATAAGACAAAGGAGGTGACAGAATAGGTGAAGTGGTTCGGGAACAGGAGGAGCACAAGGCAAGAGAGGGCATTTGTACCCTGTGCACTGGAATGTAGTTGAGAGGGCTCTGGGGTGGGGAGCCTCAGAGCACCTGAAAAGAAGGATAAAGAACAGGCTGAAAGTAGGCTTGAAGGAAGCCATGTGTCAGTGTGGGATGGAGTCATCAGGGCAGCCGGAAGGCCTGGGGAAAGTATAAGCAACTTTGAATTGCAGCAGGAGGAAAAAGGAAGGTCAGATTGGATCACACAAGTGTTTTGGTGTAGGCAGGACAGGGTTTCAATTATTATTTTTATTGGACCAAATCAGACGAGCATTTGGGGGTGCAGGTGCACCTGCAGGTTTGAAAAAGCTGATATATGAGCATGTCAATTTTTCTGGTTTTTTTAACTGGAGTTCTTGTGCAAGGAAAAGTAAGAAGTAAAAGGAGGAAGCATTGGAGTATGAAAGAAGCAAATAGGCAGTGTTTTACTTTATCATTTCTGGGGGATTTAAAATTACTCAGATTATTCAATTAAAAATACTATACACTTAAAACGTAATCATTTTCAACAGAAAAAGGCAATGAAGTGGATGTGGTTTTTTGGTTACATAGATGCATATATCTATTTATGAAGAATGTCTAAATTTCACAATATATAAAGTCAAACTTTGTCTTCTTTTTTTCATGCCATCCTTTTTTTTTCCCTCCCCTTTTTAGTACTTTGCTTTATTCTCTCTTTTTCTTTCTGCATGTTTTTGTTGCCCATCTTTCTTTAACATCTGTTTTCTTTTCAATTAACTTCTAATTTCCTCTTTCTGTACATCCTCAGGCCCTGGCTTTGCAAACCCTTGTACAAGACTGTTCACATTGAAATCAGCAGTATTTTTATCACATGAATACATTTAGTGTTACAGGATTAGGAACAAAATATCACTGACTCGCTATTAAACCCTAGTTTTTCAACAGAATTAACAGAATTATTTTTTTCTTTCAGAGAAAGATTTGCAAATAAACTAGAAGTGTGTATACCTTTATTTTTCTGAACACTGAAGGGTTGCCTACACAGGCAATTGAATTTGTCAGGGTTTTTCTTGTCAATATCTTTTTTATCAAAAAGACAGAGAGCAGAAATATATTTTATATTATATTCTGATTTCCACAGGTTGCATGTTTTACCACGATTTTGCAGTATGGCAAAAACCACAAGATCAGTAAATCTGATAGTCAGTGTCACAAAACCATACATAAAACTCACAAATTCATTCTCTGCTCAGTCAGCTTTGACCCATTACCATGAATTACATCTATGAAAAGCAGGTATGTCTCACAGAGTTATGGGTGCACTCTAGAAGTCCAGAGGTTAATCCAGCACCTTAAAACATGGCTGTTGCTTCCAGCAGTCCCTTTAACTTCTGTTTATGTGGCGTCCCTTCCCAAACTCTTTCTTGATCTCCTAATCACAGTTGTCATCTTCTTGGAGAGGGTAGCAGCCTTGTAGATTAATCATCTCCGTATTGTGACTGGAACATCCAAGCCACTTGCCTGTCTTCCAGCATCTTTATAGTGAATGGCACCGCCCTGTTTGTAAAGTTAAGCAGTATCACGTTGTAAAGACATAAATTCAGACAAAGGGACAGCTAGAAGCTAGAAGGAAGGAATACCACAGATAAGCAGAGTAGCTCCAGTGTGGCTCAGCCTCTCAACACGGGCAAATTTCTTGCAGGTACCCTATATTAATGTAACTAGATTAGATTACTGAAAGAATGAAACTGCAAAGATAAAAAATGGAAAAAATTAGGCTCCAAGAATCATACTAATTTAGCCGCTTTTGCATGGATAGATTGTTCCCCACTCCACTTTTTAAAAGCCAAGGGCCTAGAAGTACTTAATAAAGCTGCTCAGGTGTGTGTCTGCTGGAACACTCGTTGTCTCATTGATTTTATATACACACAGATGCACACACACGTGTATTCAACACCTTCTGAATTGAGGTCCCACTCCCTGATTGGGATTGATTGATTTAGCCATTCCTAAACTGTCTATATTTAACCATCACAGTAATCAATGTTATAATACTGTCTGTGTTGTAAAATATGCAGAATGCAAGATAGGAGAGAATTCAAGTCAACTTTGCTTCTGGAATCTCAGTTATGTCATTGCTGATAATTTTCATTTAAATACATAATCTTAAATCTTGACTTAACGTTTTTAATATAATGCTTTTCCATATTTTATTAAGTGTTCATGATCAGATGATTAATTCATTTACCTGTGAACTAATAAGAAGGAAAAAGGCTGAGATTCCCAGGTTTTGTCAAAGATGCAGCAGAAAGCACTAGTTAGTGGTGCAATCATTTTTCCATATACGAATGCTACCCTCTGCTGGACAACTGGTACGTTACAGCTTAATGATCTTCAGCTTTACTCCTCTGAGTAACTTTCCCCAGGCTAACTGGAGGTGACAATGGTATGGATTTACTGTCCTGATTCACAGTTTTGCTTGCTCTGAATACCAGCTACAGTGTTTCCCTGGCTGCCCTCCCCCTGGAAGATATGACATCTGAGAGGTATCTCTGACTTCTTTGCAAGGCTCTAAGAACAAAGCAAGACATGGTTACCTCTCATGCAGGTTTCTGCAGTTCAAGTGCATTGCTCTTTTCCTCTGCTGCTGAGGGGCTTTGTAATAGGAAGTTTAGTTACCTGTCTGTCAACACTGAAGGGTACTGGCACATAGCTGTTGGATGAATAAAGTGTACCAGACTGTTTTCAAAACCTCAGCCTAAATTTGATCCTAGAGCTGGATAACATGGCTGCCTGAGTTTTGTCCTGACAAGGAAGGCTACCCCGGAGAAGAACCTGGGAGAAGAACCACTACATGGTGGTGACACTGCACATAGCCCTTCTTGCCTTCATCGCGTCAGAAGAAGCTGATCCAAATGCTGACTTTCCTGTATCTTTCTTTACTTGCATGGAAAGGGTCTACTTGGATCTAATTCCACTTCTGGTTTTCATTCTTTCCCTTAAGTCAATCCCCAGTCTGTCTTGGTAACCTACCCTCTTCAGGGTGACTATCTCGTTCAGGAGGAAAATGAGCTGAGTGGACTTGTGTATAAGATTAGTACCAGCCATTGGGATTTCTAGCTCTGACATTCAAAGATTTCACTGTCCCTGAATCAAGTTTAGCAAGATGACTTTTTAGTCATAGTTTAGAGGGTAAGAATAGAGTAGAGCCCTGAGAGAATGTAACGCAATGCAATCAACATGCCAACGAGCCAAAAGAAAGTGTAATTTATGCCAATTTGCACTACCTTGATGGATAAGCCCAGCAAAATATATTACCAAATGATACTTCTACAGGTTTCTGGTGTCATCTTCTATAATTTAATGTATAATTATGCCTTTAGTACAGAATACTAAAGGATGGTTTAAAAACCTATAGAACGTATCTCAGAACTACAGTAATTTCTATTGATCCCAATTATGTCTCATAAAGCCCTGTTGATTTTTTTTTTTCTTTCTTAAAGTGTAGGCTGTTTTCATAAAGGAGCATTTGATTCTGGTTTGCAGACTTCATAAGCAGAAGGGCTCATATCACAATCAGCCATATTTATCCCGCTGCTGCAATATGTATTCCTCATATTGGGCAGAAATAAAGCAGGATATTTACTGTATGAAGATTCATTACATGTAAAGGTACAAAATTCAGTTTCATATTTTGTGATAAGCACAGAGCAGCCAGCTTTCTTGCAGGACTCAGATCTGGTTTTGAATCAGCCTGTGCTATTTTAGAGTTTGTCTCAGAGCCTATGTGAACTCTGTCATTTTAAAATGGCATAAAATATGGAGGATTTTTATGATTTGAAATTTTAAATAAAACTTGATGGGGATTAAACCACAGGAAAAATATGCTTTATCATCATTAGAAATTAGAACTTGAATTATTTCTAGTTCCCCTTATAACTTCACGTTACTGGTTTTAAATGTTCTTGCTGTTATCTTTGTCAAAGATTTTGTTTTCTTTGCATTTTTTCCTTTGTTGGTGTGGGGGGAAACAGTAACAAAGGATGAGGAAAAGGCTGAGGTACTTAATTGGCCTCAGTCTGTAATAGTAAGACCAGTTACCAGTTAGGTACCCAGCCCCCTGAGCTGGAAGACAGGGACAGGGAGCA
>NW_008795490.1:5472968-5481228 GCF_000699145.1 Aptenodytes forsteri
ACTAGGGAAGTGATCGCCGCCCTGTACTCGGCACTGGTGAGGCCGCACCTTGAATACTGTGTTCAGTTTTGGGCCCCTCACTACAAGAAGGACGTTGAGGTGCTGGAGCGTGTCCAGAGAAGGGCAGCGAGGCTGGTGAGGGGTCTGGAGAACAAGTCTTATGAGGAGCGGCTAAGGGAACTGGGGTTGTTTAGCCTGGAGAAAAGGAGGCTGAGGGGAGACCTCATCGCTCTCTACAACTACCTGAAAGGAGGTTGTAGCGAGGTGGGTGTCGATCTCTTCTCCCAAGAAACAAGCGATAGGACAAGAGGAAATGGCCTCAAGTTGCACCAGGGGAGGTTTAGATTGGATATTAGGAAAAATTTCTTCACCGAAAGGGTTGTCAGAGACCTTGAGAACCCAGGAGGTCTCTTCCACTACTGTGGAAATAAGGTGTGTATTTGTAGTGACAGCAGTTCACTGTAAACAGCCATGAAAACTTGCTGAGAGAAAGATTGTTCTAACATTTAATCCTGGCACGGTATTTCTTAACCTCTCCCTTCCTGTGGTTTTCCATACCAAACCCCTCCTCTTAGTAGGACAAGATTAGAACAACCTTCAGGTATCCGTGTATCTTGATATCCAGTCTTAAAACCACAGCTCAGGCCATTGGATTGTGTTATATACACCATAGCAATGCAGTATCTCCTCATTACAGAAGTATTCTCTAATTAAAGGGAATTGAAGATTTTTCTCCTAACCATCACTTTCTGAACACCAACCAGTGGAAAGAGCAGATTCCTAAGAGTTGCCTAGAATGGCCCTCCTGTGACCCTGAGATACGTCTGCTACTTCCCCCGGATTTCCTGATCCTCCCTGAGTCTTAGTAACATCATTGGGGCCCAGATTTGGCTTCTTATCTACTAGCTTTCCTTTTTGATCTTTTAAAGTACAAAATCTGCAAGATTATGATCAAACCAACTGTTGAGCTAACTTTTTGGTTTTGGAAAGTACTGGAAGAGACATCCCCAGGTATGATGCAGAATAATCTCTTGCCCCGTAACCAGATCAGCTGTAAAACCTCGATCTGGATATTCATTTCCTCCTATGGCCCATTTTATGGTGGCTGCAAGATATAAAAAAGATGGACTCTGTCTTTATAATGTCTTTCTTTTTCCCCATACGCATTCTAGCAGATTTGAGCAGGCCTAAAGGTCACTCTGCATGTAGCCACAGTAGCTTTTTAAAAATCTTTGAATGCTAATCCAGCTCTGAACTGCTTTACATTTGCATATTTGCTTAATCAGAAGTGTGTAAGGTCAGCACAGGAGCTTCATTAGGATATTCATGGCTAAAATTGCTCTCCTCATCACTTCTCTTACAGTGTGCAGCCAAGCTCTGCACAGGTTGCAGACCTCCCTCATGCCCCTGCTGGGAGTGGCAGTGGGGATAAAAACAGATCCAGAAATAAGTGGGTAGGCTGGAATCCTCCAGCAAGTAGGGGGGCAGAGGGAGCTTTTATCATGCCAACCATGTTTTAGGCTGTGCTATTTTAGCTATTGAGAAAAATCAAAACAAAGTCTGTTTGAGAAAGCAGAAGGACAAAGCTGCAAAGATAAGGAAGCTAAGGTATGCAGATGGCTAGGAGCAAGTTGTTTTGGCGAAACCTTAATTGTTAGACAGCAATGATGGAAGAATGCAGTGCCTCTGGAGCTGGGTTCAAATTCATCCCCTGGAATATTCCTTCCAAGGAGGCAGTATTCTTCAGAAATCTGCAGCGCTGCCTAATAACTGACTGACTCCCACTTGTGTAGCTGTGCTATTGAATGTACCAATGTCTCCGACCAGGCAGCGCTGCGTGAAACAGCAACCTCTGCACGTCTTTCCTTTTAGTACGTCGCTGGGTCTTCAGGAAGAGATAGTGTCCTTAGTCTAGTCATCTTTCACATTTACCTGCTGCTTTTCTAAAGATTTTCATCTTACTGGGGTCATCATTTAGTCCATGTTCTTCACCCATTGCAAACGTCCATTTCTTCTTTCCTCTGCTGTTTCTACCCCTATTTCTTCTACCAGCCACAGGTACAAAGCCTAACTGTATAATTATTTTACAAAATAGGCGAGAATTTAGAGATGGGGAAGAGAAAATGCTAACAGATATATTAAAGGAAACAGGTACATGCCTATTTTAGAAAACTTAAAACTTACGAACGTCAGGAAGCAGTTGCGCTGCAATACATGCCATACAAATGTTTGACCTTTTGTACCTCTACCTACCATATGGGAGGCATGCATCCTTTATGTTCATTTGGCTGGCAGGACGCAAAATGGCATTGTGCAATACTTCCCTTACTTGTTTTACTATTAATCACACACATTGACTTCTATCATGTGATGTAAAATAGTGGAAAAACTCTATTTCGGTCCAAGTGCGAGTAGTATCAGAGATATATCCCATGCTCAAATTTTTCCTTACCGTGTGAACAGACAACCCATTTCTTTTGTGACAACTTGGAGTTATACTAAAGCTAGTTAAGGCTTTCAACTTTGTATTTCAGAATGAATAAGGACTCTGGGGATTACAGCCACTGCCCGTTAGGATAATTGCAAAGGCTATTTGGTGAGGATGTTTGAATATTGTTTCCTCAAAGTAGGAAGATATCAATAGAAGCTTTCTATTCAAATTTTAAGAGGGTGTTACAGACACTGTGGAGGCAATACAAGAAAACTTGTAGTTCTGAGAGTACAAAGCCCATTAGCAGAGTTGAGAGAAATTACAAAACATACATGTAGAAAAACTGAACATCTGCTAAGGATGCGAAGGCTTTTTAAATGGAAAGTGGAATAATACTAACAGATGGCCAGCAGGACAACAAAAAGAAAGTAAAAGTTAATTCCAAACATTGTCTTACAAGATGAGATTCTGGTGTTCATAATATTTTGGTCAGATTTATTTTTCAAGATTTTCTAAAAATTAATTATTGTACCTCTGCCATTGTCATGTCTTTCCCCCTTCCTTGCCATTCACCCTTCTAAAGCTTTATGTTTCAGTGGACCGAGCTTTGCCTGTCTTTCGGTGAAATTTCATTGACTGCAGAAGTTTTGGTGAAAAGTGATTAAAGCCTGCAGAATTTAGCTCAATGTGAAAGTAACCATGCAGGACTGTAATGGGTTTGCCTGTTCAGTAAGGTCATGATTTTTACAATTAAAGGCTCCAGGTCTATCTTCACCAAGATCATGGTTTGTTTGGCATTTCATTGCTGCTCAAAAATAGTTCCCATCCCTTCCCGACCGGAGGAACTGTGATGCTCTAGGTCAGGGAACCAGAGCAGCTGGGAAATAATCCTTTTGGGAGAAATTGTCTTTCAGCTTGAATCTGCTCTTGATTTGCACTGTCACTCAGCTGCACAACCGATGCTGCTAGCTCAGCTGAGGGGATGGCAAAGGATGTGGCTGCAGGAAGAGGAGGCTTACGGGCTACTTTTTTCTGCAGCAGTATCCCCTTAATGTCCCATTAAAGCCTCAAGTGAAGCTAGTACGAGTTTTAATAGGAATAAGCAAATGGTTCAAGGTTGGCACGTTACTAGAGACAGGTCATAAGTAGAACTAATACATCTCCATTCTAACCCAAACGGTATCTTTTGTCAGAGCCTAAACTTGGAAGCAATCTGTTTTCTTAACAACATTTGAAGTGACACATAATAGGAAAAAATCATCATTCTTGAGAGATTTTTGCCCTTGAAAATATTTGGGCTGAAGCTTTTGCAGTTTGTGTGATTTTTGCCATTATTGTACTCAGACTGCTTTTGTCATTTAGCCTTGAATTTGAACAGCCAAATACTAGCTCTGAATACTACCTCCTCACTGTCTGAGCACTGCCTCCCCTACCTGTGAGTAGGGGCAAGTTCTCCACATCTGACCAATGAGGCAGACTGGATGAGGGGTTTTTTTCATACAACAGGGTCTAGATTTATGAACCTTTAGTTTTGGATAGAACTGTTACTTTGTCATGATGAATTAACAAAGAAAAGCTTTAGAAAATCTGAAGCATACATTTTTTCACTTAGTTTCTTTGACTATAAAGATGTATTCTCACTGTGTAACTCAGGGATCTCTGGCGATCAACAAGACATGACGAAACATTGCAAAAAACTGTATACATCCATGATTAAGTAAGCAAGTAGATAAAAACTGAAATTCTACTGTTAGGTCAAATTTTTTGATAGTTGGCTTTAGATGAAAAACACTCTGGTTTCACTCACACAAGATGGTCCCTAGATTTTTTCTGAGGAAATGTGGGCTTCTCTGTTAAAAAAGCGTGGGCAATACTGCAATAAGCTGCTTGTGTAATAAAGGATTTTTCAGGAACATGTCTTTAGTTTAATGGTAATAGAGCTTACAACAGCTAAGGATCTGGCAACTCACAAAGTATTCTGTCTGTCTAGAGCTCAGCAAGGAAGACAGTTTTGAAATAGAAATCTTTTGATCTTAAAATGACAAGATCTGAATAGTAAAACCCCCTCTCATAAGAAACAGGCTGTAATTATGGCACATCTATTATTTAAAACGTTCTTGAAAATTCAGATAAAAGCTGTTCAAAACAAAGTAAAGCATTAGGTCAGGAAGTGGTCTGTAACACTGGGAATATTTTTTTTAATAAATTTCTGCCTTCTTTACTCAAGCAAGTGTTTGCTTGCAGTAACTGCCATGCAATATATAAAATGTTTGGTCCAAATGGGTTGATTCTTTCCCTGTAAAAATAGATTCTAATTCATTCTTTTTTGTTTTAAAGAAGGCCCTGTGCATGGGCAAAGTGTCTGACAAGGCTCAGGTGTTTCCCTTCCTATGCGGTCTCCTCCATGGACACCTGAGCTGTATTTGTGCCCGATAGCTAGCAAATCTGGCAAAGTCACTGTTAACTTGTTAGCCACAGCTATTATAAATAAAATTCTGCAATGTAACCATCTCACAGCAGACATCAAATAACCTAGGAAAACAAGTGAGCTGGAGCTTAGTCATATTTGATAATTAATGTGTGATGGTTTCCAACCAAAATTAATTTAGTGATGGAGTAAAACATATGGAATAATGCTTAAGCTTACATCAAAGGCAAATACTGAATACATTAGGATATATTATCCCTACTCTTTCTGGAGTACATTATGTTCTATTAAGATGTGATGCTCTGAATTTCTGCCTGGGCTTCTCTGAGAATTTGTGTGATGGCTCACAAATGTGTTCCCCAGTGCCCTCCTCTCTAGCACTCTTCCAATTCAGCTATCATTTTTTGTTTCAGATGAAGCATTAACACTCATTATCTGTCAGTGGAATAAAAAAAGAAAACAAAACAAAACAAAAAAACCCCCAACAACACTTTTTTTTAGATGAAACATTCTTTCCTGGTGACACTTCTGATGTTATCAGTAGGAAAAGCCTTCAAAGAAAATGGGTATCAAGCCTGAAACATTACATAATGCTGAGTTGAAAGACAAAGTGTTTTCTGGAATTTTAATTTTTTTTTAAGCAGCTGCCTTTAAGTGAACACAGCCATCACTGTTATAAAATATTCAAAGCCTCATACATATCAAACAGAGACACAGTTACTAGGGCAAACAATCTCATATATCCATTAAACAAACACTTGGAATTTTTCCTGAGCCCACTCTAGGTCCTTACAATGCCTCTAGTTTTAATTGATTTTTCCCCGGTATCCATTTGTTCTCTTTTTAATGGTAATTTTCAACTTTCCAGGACCCTGCTAGCTTTGTGGGGGAGCGGGTCGGCATGCAGTCACGGGAGCCAGAGATTAAAAGACTTCTTCATGTTAGGTCATTAGCCATTCCACTTGCTGTACCGTAGCTCATTTTCCCATTCCTAATTGATCACTTCATTGATCAGACATTATGGAGATGGCTTAGTAACCTAAGCCTTAGCTTTGAAACGCAGTAGAGACTGCAATTACCTGAAAGTCTTCAAGGGTGCCTGCAATTTTCAGACAGTCGGAGGCTCAGTTAATCAAAGATTCTGGCTAATGGAAAGGAGGGAAAAGAGCTGTTTCAGCTGGGTTCCCTAAGGCCAGGATTTTCAACAGAGATCTGGAGAGAGAACAGAAATGTGCATATAAAATTTTCTGTGCAGAAGTCTTGTGGGGTACTAGAGGAGGTACGGAAGCCCCTGTCCTGAAGATAGGTTGGTGTAACTAAGAGCACAAAACACCTGCTGAGCCATCTCCAGGATTAGGGGTTGTTGCACCCAGGAGTTTGAAATGGTTGACAAAGGGCTGTTCTGCCTGCTGCGATCAGACTCTGCTCTGCTCGCCACCATATCTGTCTTAACATGTACTGTCTGCGTTGCGGGGTCTTGAAGGGTAGAGGGGCCTTGGGGTGTTTGCTACGTGGAAAGCTGAGGAGACCCAAGGTCTGAGATGGGTGCAGGGCTGGAGCAGCCTGCCCAGTCAGTCCTCTCCCGCGTACATCTGTGTGAGCTGAGGATTCACTTGTCACACTGTGCATGCGTGCATGCATGCTCGTGTGTGCAGACACTGCCGCGATCCTCTGTCTTTTCCTCTTGGAATCCTTTACAGGGCAACAGCTTCCAGGGATGCAGACAGTCTCAAACTGACCACATGTAGTGGCATTGAGGTAGTGACCAGGACTGAGGTAACATGCTGACAGGCTGCCCTTGCAGTTCCATGAGTCCCTTAAAGATGCCTCTCTTTCCAGTTTAGATAAACGTGCCATTAAAAACTGAGGTCTCTGCTATTGTCTCTGACATTATAGATCCTGCCAAATAACGTGTTCTTCTGTATTTGCTAATTATTGCCCTACTGCCTGTTAATATACATCATGCTTTGGGTCATCATCTACTCTGAAGATTTGTTTTCAGTGGTGTGCAGATTGTGGTATAGAGGATAAGATATTTCCCTTTGAAGGCAGTTTATAAATCTTACTGGGCTTCTTCATGATGAAAGGCACTATAGACATATAAGAGATCAAAGCTGTGTAAAGATCAGTGGTATTTGTTTGCATGAGGTTTCTCTTTCTGTTCCTTCTGAGGATTTTGAGCTTCAAAGTTTCAGCTTTAAAGAAACTCAAAACCCAAAAGAAAACCCTAGCAAAACCTACCATGTTACAGCTGGTTTGAGGTCAGGCCAGCCAAGGGCCGCAGGATTCTGACATGGACTCAAAAGCTCTTCTCCAGCCTTCTTCTCTCTGCCCGCAAAAGCCGGTGCAGAGAAAATTTTTGGTCTTTCTTAATGACAGTGAGGGCCCAGAGCAGTAAGTTTTGGAGAGGAAGAATGCTGCTTAACACCAAAGAGGGGAAAACGGCTTAACTCAAAACATAAGTGTTTCTGTTGTGACTTGTCAGTCTGCTAGCAAAATTATTATCATTTGTGAGTATACTGTAGCAATTGGCCTAAAAAAGCAGATTAATTTATTATAAAGTTTGTGGTATATTTTTAAGGTGCACCTTATTTTTCACTTAATTGTTTAAATATTGAGAATTTCAATGTATACTTCTGCAGATGTCTATAGGAATTGGGAATAGAAATCCAGTGCATTTATTGAAAAGCAGGTAATACTGGTTTTGACTGCATTGTACTTTAATATCAGATTAGTGTTTAGCATCGAGTAAGTCATCCCTGATATGTGAGCTTTTATTTTTCAACAGGATCACTGCAGAAAATTTTCTTTACTTCATAGCGTGTTCTCATAAATGACATCAAAATAAACCTATGACCCATAAAAATAGCTTTCTATATTAGAGCCACACTATGGTCACACAGAACATGCAGATGTACTACATAATGTAGTGAGCCAAAATGAAAAAAAAAGGCAAGTGACCCTGTGTGCCCAGTCTGAAAATCCTTCTCCTTTAAAGGGCTGTATCGTCTGTGTATCCATCATCAGTAAAGCTCTCACTGTGAGCATCCAAAATCCACACATCTAAACCCACTTTTTTTTTTTTTCATTCTCTTTAAAAAAAAAGGGATCTAAATGAAAGGAGAAGGAGAAGTAATAAAGAACTGGTATGGATCTATGTATGTCTCTGTAGAACAACGGAGTATGAAAGCGATGAGCTAATGTCCTGGTTTCGGCTGGGATAGAGTTAATTTTCCTCCTAGTAGTCGGTATAGCGCTGTGTTTTGGTGGTACAAGAACAATGTTGATAACACACCAATGTTTTAGTTGTTGCTAAGCAGTGCTTACACTAGTCAAGGACTTTTCAGCTTCCCATGCCCTGCCAGCAAGAAGCTGGGAGGGGGCACAGCCAGGACAGCTGA
>NW_008795490.1:5481268-5498217 GCF_000699145.1 Aptenodytes forsteri
GGCGGGTGGTGAGCAATTGCATTGTGCATCACTTCTGTATATTCTTTTACCATTATTATTATTATTTTCCCTTCCTTTTCTGTCCTATTAAACTGTCTTTATCTCAACCCACACATTTTACTTTTTTTTTCCGATTCTCTCCCCCATCCCACTGGCGGAGCAGGGAGTGAGTGAATGGCTGTGTGGTGTTTAGCTGCCTGCCAGGTTAAACCACAACAGCTAGACCCAGATATATGAGTGAATCCCAGACTTTCTGCATATCACCTGCACACTACTCTTGATATGTCGTACCAAATAATAAATAAGCTGTGTAGCCAAGCGGAGTAGAGAACAATAACCTGTCCGGTACACTTTACCAATATAAAGTCATAGTCCAATAGCCAAAGGGAAGGATAGGAATCAGGAATTGAGTTTAATCAGTTGCTATTGCTTGCAAGAACTCCAGCGGCCTTACAGAAGAGACGAATGTAAATTAAGTCCGGTGGCGCAGGATAAAAAAAAGTTCAGTCTTGAGGTGAAAATGTTTCTTTTTGGGGAGAATATAGGAAATGTTTCTGTACTGGAGGAATCCAAACAACCATGAAAGTAAACGTTCCCATTCTGAATTATTTACTCTATTTTTTAGTAAGGAAAAAATATATACGAAGAGCAAAGCAGAAAACATAAAATTTGAAATAGGTCTTCATGTCCCAGGAGGCTGTCCTAGGGCGTACCCCACACAGGAGGCGTCCCCCTCCACTGTCAAAGCTGTCCCCCTTGAAGTTAATTATTCTTGAACTTTACCCTTTCCTATCCCAAGTGAATAGCTTGACCACAGAATTGTCATATCAGCTTCTCAGTTTTTTTTCTCTCATTCTCTCTAGTGTAACAACCATTGTATTATTTACATTAAATGAAACAGCTTCAGCAGGAGCTAATGAGGCAGACGGTGTTCCTGCCTGTTCCTCAACCCTACATATGTAATACTGTTTTGGTTTGGGGAACTTTCCTGTGATTGAGAAGACTGGGTTTCAAATACCTACTGCCTGTCAGGTCACATGGCTTTTAAAACTGTCACCCCAGTTTAGTATCTTAGCCACGGGTTATTAAGTTGAGTAGAAGAAAACGTCACGTTTTGCCTAATGGCTGTACAAACTTCTCTCGCTCTCTCTATGCATACAAGCATCCACATACACACACATGCGCGTGCGCGTGCGTGCGCACACACACAAGCATGCAGATATTCAGGTACGGGCCCTGCTTTCAACAAACAACTCGTTCAGCTTCAAGGGGATCCCACCAGCTTCAGGTTGTGCTGCAGAGCCGATGGCACCGACCGCTTAAACTCTTTGGAGCAACAGCGACTGCTGCACCTCCTCCCCTGGGAGGGGAAAGCCTTACGCCGGCAGGCGAGTGCTGGCTAGCTAGAGTGAGGGCTAGCAGTCATAGGGGAAGAACTGTGCCCATACCCAAATTGTTAATTGTTAACTACCTCCTCCCTGCTCTGCTGATGGTCAGAATAACACACCAGACTGGAAGGAGAGCAGCATCCCCAGTTGTCAGGCTGATGAATAACTCAACTGGTTCTCTTGAAGCTCCAATTAACGGCAAAACCTCTTTCATAGAAACAAGTGTTCAACGAAATAAAACCAATGATTTTTGGACATGGAGGATTAAAAATTTCTCTTACGCTTTCTGCGTAACAGTCTCCAAAAGCCGATTTGTTCCCTTCCAGAATTTCAGGATTAGTCCCCAAATATGCTTGACTAAAGTCTCTGCAAATAGCTTTATTTAGATGCGAAAGGAAAAATAAATTGTCTTGTTCACTCCATTCTAAGTTTCTAGTGCTCAGTGCCCATGAAATGGATTGCTTATGGGGAGATAATGTCTTTTTTGTGCCTTCCAAAGTCTGTGAAAAATGTCTTCCTGGTTAATAGGTTGATTAAAACTGTATATGCTCCAGAAGATAAATATGATTATTTATCATACTTGCCCAAGATAATGACAGTAAAGAAGACAAGGTTGAAATTCTGTATGATTTCCTCTCTTCCACATCCAGGGACATTCAGCACACGCAGATGGCACGCCACATAAAGGATCGCATTAACTGTTAAACATTTTTTCTTCCCATTAACTAATTTAACAATATGTCCCTGCTATTAAAGAAATAGACAAATTACAGAAAACTTCTGTCAGCTTAATCCCGATTGCTAAAAGAGGCCATTTGCCCAGATGGGATTGTTTTCTGGCCTATCAGGTTCGAAACGTCTAGAAATTCGGCAACCACCAGCCCAGACTCTCGCAGTGTTGATTCAGCTCTCCATCCTTAATTGAGTTTCAGGCATGTAACTCTCTGGAGATTTTTGAATGACAGCCTAAATATCGAAGGCTACTCTGCTCTGCGTGTATGTTAGGTGACCTGAATTTTCAAAAACAATGAGCTCTTAGGAGCCTGGTTTAAGCCAGCAGATGCCGTAGGTGATAAAACTCACAGCAAAAGCCCCTGAGACTTTTTTGACGGAGTGGGCAGTGGACCAAATTAAACAAGCATTTCCAGTTCGTTTTCATTTGCCACCTTCTACAGCAAAGATGCCGTTACTGACCTTGGGGCTGGTGGTACTGTGGAGACTCCTGTGGTAAGCACGAGAATGGTGGAGTAGCCTGCCCATCGCTGTTTCTCGCACAGCCATTTACCATACTGATCTCTTTTTATCACCGTTTTCCTATTTGTCTTTTTGCTTCTAAGCGACATAGTAGTATGGAGGGAGCTCATGTATTATTAAGTATTAGCCTACAGGCTAATTTTAGGAACGCACATGACCTCCATTATTCCTATAACTAAATGTGACCAGAAAGTTGGTGAAAAATCAGTGTAAATGAAACACACAGAGGTCAGCTGAAAAGTGACTTGAAACAACTTGAAACTCACTGCAGCTAGGCTACATGACCCACTTTGAATAGCAGTGTTGCAAACATCCCCTTATTTTAGTGTAACTCTTTGCACAGGAAAAGCTGATAATGAAAATAAACTTCCTCTTCCATGTTTTAGTCTTACACTCTCTTGATGCAGAAAGAGAGTAAGCAATTTTTTAAATAAAAGAGAAAGCAATTAGGGAGCCACTAGACCCACCAACTTTTTTTGTGCCAGTGTCTCCTTCTAGTATTTAAGTCTTGAAACTTGATTTTTTTTTTCATGTATATTGTCTGTTGTTTTTTGCCTAATTTTATTTGCTCAGTTGCAATAACTACATACACTATGGTATCTAGCTGCTATTGGTGTAGTAGGTACTTTTCCCCTTTATTTGTTCAGGGTTTTGTGGTGGTTTCCAGTAACTCTTTGCCAAATACTTTCATAAAGAGAAAAAACGAACCATCACAAAACCAGCAGGATGTTCACCAAGTGGAAAGAGCTGCACAGTGCAATAAAGAAAATCCAAGATCTCCCATGTTTTTCATGTGAATTGAGACTTCATTTACTTCTATGTTATGGTTGCACTCTTCTACAGAAACCTTTATCTAGAGAAAACCCGTTTCCAGCCAAAAGCACAGAATAAAGCTTGGAATAAGATGATCTATGAATTCCTCTCTCTTTCAAAGATGTTTTATGTTCAGCCTTATACCTCAACATGGATTTACTTGATCACTCTGTACTTGCCCTGTAAGTGTGATTCTATTGTAAAGATTTCTGTCTGTATATTTCACTATGTTAGGATTTTTTGAAGAGCATCGCCTGGTATGTCCATATCCAGATTTAATTCATCCCATCTGTCATAAGGGAATTTTTTTTTATAATACAGTTAGACTGATCCAATGGCTGACCATTACCAGAAGGGACAGCTCTCTTGTGCCAGGACTAGCACTTGTCTAACCCTCAGAGCTCTAAAGCGCTAGAAAACCACTCGTTTTGCTTCTGAGTTTCTCCTGAACTGTGTTCTCATGCAGTCACCGTGCTGATGGGAGGTAAGCAAGGGTAGAGCGGCTCCTTTCAGAGGCAGCCAGCAGGTAGGTCAGGTCAGATGCTTTGTACAATTCCAGGAGCAGCCATTCATTTCAGTACAGTGCAAGTCACCCTCTGACCAGTCCTGTCTTTCTCCATTGCCTGTGTGGGGAACTTTGGATGACTGATTTAGGTGAGTTTTTTAATCCAGATAAAGACAGATGACCCGAATCCCACCTTTGACACTAAAGGTAAGCAACCTTAAGGACATCATGCGCTTTGCATTTAGTTCAGTTTAGTACCTGACCAGTTTTAATGACATGGCTACTTGTTAAACTTGGTAACTCAGCACTAACGTGCGTTAGCGTAGGCAATACAGGTATCACCATGCACACAAACTAACAGAAATATGAAAACAGTACCATTTTTCATGTGCATATGATGGCAGTATTCACCACAATTTACTGAATATTGGATTACAAGCATCAAGCTATGGAAAAGATGTCAACTATTACACTTAAATTGCTTTAAAGATACTATTATAGTGCTGTCATGTTTCACAGGAAAACCATACTTCTCTATTATTCATCTGACATTTAAAGCTTTTTTTTTATGTTCTTTCCTAGGAATATAAAGACTTAATCACAAAAGACAGGTTTTAAGAGGACTTTATTAAATCTGACAACTGACTAATTGGACTGTGTGCAATTAATAAAAAAACCTGATAACTGAGCATTCAACAAAGGATTGTTCACTGATAGCATTTTTTTTTATTTCTGCATTTTTACAGATCTACAGTTCTGCAAATACAACGTTTGAGTAAGACATTATTCTTCCTGGTTTACGCCCACACTTCATGAGACTACTGCAGTGTGGAAAATGTCACATTGCTTTTCCTGGTAGAAGAGCCACAGGAACCACTGAAATACAAAGAAAACTAGCCCTGCCCATACACTTTCTTAGCTGAAAATATTTGTGTAGGACAGACTGGGTGTCTTGCTATTTTATAGCTTTTTCACTTACAACTTAAATTGCTGTACAAATATAGCAGAGACTTTTATGCAAACTATCAGATTCACTATTGTGGGATCCAATAAAAAAAGCTAATACTGAGCAAACAGTGCACTTTGTAGAGATCTCTTCTGATGCGCTACAGAGGAGCTCAGTAGGTCACTACTTGCATATTGGATGTTTTAAACGTTCCCTTCAGACATACAAAAATAGCTTGGTTTAGATACTTTCTCTGTTGCAAATTTAAGTATCTCCTTTATTTTCAGAAGAGTGCACTGTATGCTTTACCTTCAGGCTCAGTAACAGATCTGTTACAATTGACTTGACGGTTATATTCTTAATGGAACATGCAAATGTCACTGAAAGTAGTGTTCTCTGTTTCCTAGAGAAATTTCCTAAAATTCCTCTTAAGAAGCAGGATGGGACAAGAGTTTATTGGGGTTTTCTCCTTGTATTTACCACTGAAGATCAGTTTCTTCCTTAAGTCTTCATAAGATACAGTCTTTTCTCAAGTTGGAGCCAACTTATTTTGGAGGGTCCATTTCCTCACAAATCGACTATACCGAGCACGCTGAAAAGTACAATATAAATTGTTTTGTTTTGTTTTGAATTCCCTTGTTGCTAGATGTTAACTGGCATCCCCAGGTTCAGTGAACTCAGTCAGTAACTTGCTCAGTCTGAGTTTTCTTCTCCGTTTTTCAGATGGGACACTTCCGCTACTCCGCTCCTGTTCTTGCTGAAAGAGACGTCTCCAAACGGCTCTGAGTCTTTCACTTGGATTTAAGTAAGTCTTCCCATTCAACGGTGGACTCACTATTTTTAGGAATTGCTGGAAACATTGACTGCATTTTAGTTTGGAATTCTTTCATCTATAAAAGAGATTAAAAAATAAAATCAGTTAACTGTTAATAAGGAGCAAATAAAGTAGCACCATGAACCCCGGGCTTATTCCACAAAATAAGTTGTGTGAGGTAAAGAAGAGGTAAAAAGACTTTAAAAATAACAGAAAATTAAGACTTCCCCTCTGATTATGTTGGTTCAATTAACAAAGTGAAAAGAAGTACGAAGGGACCCACAACAATCCCCCCTTGTAAAGCACCACGCTGGGGTGCCTAATTTGGACCACCCGCCTGAATGATTCACTGCTGTTGTATGAACTACTATATATACACACACACATATTTAAAATGTTTTTGTCTGGAGGAAAATTACCTCAATAGAATGTGCCCATATTTTGACTGCAGTGCCTTTTTGTACACTTGTAATGGATGAAAGGCCCAATAGGTCTGTTCAAGGATTTTAAAACAAGGATTAAAGAAAAAATACTGGTCAGCTCTGACAATTTAGGTTTATCCCACCATATGGATACAGGTGACAAAACAAAGTCTCATTCAGATCTATACATTAGTAGGAAAGAAAACAAGATTCATAACAATATATAGGACCAAACTTTTCTTTCACTGCTGTTAAATTAAAATGCTGTGAAAGAGGGAGTTTGCTAGTTTTATATTCTGTATATCAATACATTAATACCAATTGCCAAATCTATATTTATGATAACCATTTTATCACCAATGTCTGATTCAATACTCCTGGCAGGGCAGAACTAAAATTCAATTTCTTTAAAAATCACTTCTGTTTGAAGATAATAGTTAGATTTAGCGGGTTTCTTTCTCCCAAGATTTTTACATGCAATATATTTTACATATAATATATTTTTAAAGGATAGGCATGGAAAAGTCAAATCAGTGAAAATCCTGTTACACAAACAGCAGGATGTAGAGGGGAAGTCTTGGACTGCTATTTTTAGGAAGCTGTACAGAATCTATGACATTCTTGCAGAGAAGACAGGATGTGGTATTCAAGCACTGGATGCAATGACCTCTTGAAGACCAACTGCTGTCTCAGGCAGTACGTCCCACGGAAAGGTTCCAGGAAATCTAGATATTCGAAACAGCCACATAGGCATCTTCTCTAATATGCCTACATTTTGTGTGTTAGGGGTCATCAGGTTTTTTTACAAATACCTTTGTATTTTCTGTTCAAGTCCTTCTGCGTACGAATAATTCTGACAAAGAACTGGTACTTCTTTAGAGAAACGTTGCTGGAATGCAATTATTCAAGTTACAGCTGATACAAAGAATGAAACAATTTACAGAGAAATTACCAATCCTTTATTAAGACAATAACTAACTATGATGGATGAAAGCATTTTAGAACTCAAGTTTTTGTGTAAAAATGGCTGGGTACTGCTAATCAAATAAAAATACATGTTTTATATAAAGTAGGAGGAAAATTGAGAGCCAAATTATCCTTTTTGTTTTATCCTGATTGTGGTGTTATGTAAAAACTAATTTACTGTCTGCTTTATATTTTATTCTGATCAGATAGCTGTTTTGATTAATTATTCGTTCTTGGTTTTTAAAAATCTTGGCATCACCCACAATCGTTCCTAAACTAATATTTTTGTTTCTTATTTAAAACTGAAAAACTCTCATAGACAGTTAATATTTCCAAGAATAATAAACACCAGTATCAGAGCTGATGTAGGGGAACAGCCCAAATTACATTAAACAATTGCTGACAATTAAATACAAGTATTTACAGTAGGAAATGCTTTAGGAGCTTTGGCTCATCTGTTTTTTCCAGTCCCCTGTAATTAAGTTACCCCAGTTCTCTGGTGTGCAGAAAGTATTCAATTTACTTAACATTTTTACTTCCTGAAGAGTGAACAAGCTCTTGTACTCTTTCATCTCACACTAAGTATTACCTGGGTGTTTGGTAACACAGGAGTGGTCAGATCGAAACCTGATGTAAGCAGCTGTAGCTCAGGTGGTAGAACTGGAAATAAAACATTTTATACCAGCTAATGATCTGGTGCAATGTGGATTTTTTGGCTGTTTCTAAACTCAGACTTTTGAATTTCTTTTAGTGTCAAACTTAAATGATGCACTCATAAGCCCTACAGGACACCTCTTTTACTCCACTGAAGACGCACAAAACCAAAGGAAAACTAAAAGCAAATATATGAGGCCTCCAAAAAAAGGATGATGCGTGGGGGAACCATTCAGAAAACTACAGTGCTGCCTCACTCTAACAGCTACCTTATAATTGCTCACATGCCAAACCCTAACCCTCGAATGCACAAAGCAATCTTGTCTGGGAAATAAAACACTACAGCTCTGTTCTGAAAGAAAAAAGGTATTTATTTAGAAAGCACTAAAACACTGCTAGCAGCTGCAGATTTAAGAATATTCAGATTTTTCTCCCCTCAGAATGCTAATTTATGTTCTGCAGGTAAAAGCAACTCATTTTCTGGAAAAACAATTTTTCCTTAGCACGTGGACAAAATCTGAAATATTCAATGTCTTTCTTTTGCTTTTAAGACTCCCAGAGAAATTTCCTCAGCCTTGTCTTCTCAGATTTTGATGCTTATTTGTAACACCACTTTGCAAGTGATGACAGACTCAATGTCTCATTTATCACTTCCTCTCTTGCCAGCATCTATGCCATTTTCCACAAGCCCCCTCTGCACAAAAATAGTTTTTCATTGCAATTCACAACTTTGACCACGTTTTAGATTTTTCCACAAACTTTCTTCCTTTGTGATTCCTGGACAGTGAGCTATTTTAATACATCATAATGCCAAGCTGATCACCACTTGTGCACTGTCTTCTCAATGTTACGCTCTAGGTTGTCAGCTGGTTAAGAAGGACGTTATCTACAGGACCGGCATGGGCCTCACTGATACATAATGTCTTCACAGTATGTCTAAACGGGGCCAATTTCTTCACAATACAAACGTCACAGCTAGTGACTCTTACTAGAAGTTTTCATTCTGATACAACTTAAAAGATACAGCACCCTATTATTTCTCTCCACAACAGTTTTTGAGTTCTCACTAATAATACATTAAGCAGCGTAATCAGTATTAGTCACGGACTTTTACTTTCCCCGTCCCCCTCTCCTCCCAGTAAGAAAGTGCAGTACCATATTTCATTAGGGCTTTGATCTGGACTTCTAAGGTATCTCCCCTTTCTCTTCTGTTCCGCTAATAACACCAGCTTCAGAGTGTCTTCCTCCATTTCCACATTTGTGCTTGTTGCTCTCCTGGATGTACTTCCAAATCCTAGCCACTGTCCTCCCTGCACTCAGAGCTCCTCTAAAGCTCACTTGCCACACTGCCGAAAAGCACGGAGAAGACTTAGAAAAAAAGCCATTCTCTGATGTAATGGAACCAGTGTATACACCCATAAATAACCATGGGAACCGCAATCCCAAAGTTCCTATCCCTTCTCTCCCAGTGTCAATGTCTGCCTGCTTATGAACCATTCTAGTATCAAATCTTAGGCTGGGACTTCTTTCAGTCAGAGACTATGAGCTCGATATCCTGGGCCTTGACTGGCCAAACTCTATTTAATGTATTTATATACTTAGGACTAAATTTGGCCTCCAGAGTAACTCACATTGGCCTCGGGGCTGTTCTTGCTTGCATTTCGTTGACGGTATCATACCAGGCCCATCGCAACTTCAGAGGATCCTTGCAGTGAAGGTAGAATTTGTACACTAAACACGTAAATTAGCTGTCCTTCAACGAACTGGGCTTACCAGTGTCCTGTCACCTCCTGCAGTGTGGTGAGCTTCTTGTGAAGATGATGAGTCCAGCTGTACGTTCTATTAATACTGCACACTTGAGGTGCAAGAATTGGGACCTTGTCTTTACCTGCTTTACCTCTCAGGGGACAAGCACACTTCTTGATGAGGGAAATGCTGCAATTAGGAATCTGTGTCTTGCCTTGGCTTTTCTTTTTAGTAGACATGCCACTCAGGAGGTCTCTTCACCCCTCTCCCTCCCTGGCAATCTTCTCCTGTATTTCCTCCAGATTCCACAATACACATGCCAGTGGTCTCAAATCAAAGGCATTAATTTAATTATGAAAGCTAATGTGCTATGTACTAAGTACTGGAGTGTTTTGAAATAATACACTGAAATGGCTGCCTCTTTATTATTGTCAGCCACACTGACACTGGGGTACTCGGTTCAACTGTGATAATGTCTTCAATTAATAGTGCAGTAAACCGAGCACTAAAAGCTGAATGTATTTTACCTCTTTCTGCTGCCTTCAGTATCACAGCCCACTCTCTCAGCTGCTGCCACTGAACCTAGTGGTACATGAACGATTTGTAACACATTTCTTGATTTAACATTCCAGCATGCGCCGTTCCTGGAGGCAACTCTCTGAACTGAATTTCACTCAAGTGAATTTTATTTTTTTTTATCACAGATATTGCAAAGGTTGACGCTGTTTTTTCCTGCCAAATAAATTACAGCAACTGTTCCACCTCTGACTGTCAGGCTTCTTTCTAAAAGGGTATCATCTACCTTACTGCATTAAATAATCTGTAATAGCTACAGATCACTGTTATTTTCTTATCTTAACCTAATGATCCTGCCTCAGGTGGCAAAAATATGGGGACCTAAAAGCATCTTCCATTTAATAATCTCTTTTTAATGTACATCGTTGACAGAATGTCACGCAAAAATTGGGATAGCACTATTACTGAGAGCACTTACGTGGCCGTTCATATTAAAATGAATGGAAGAGGAGCTAAAAGAGTCTATTTGAATCCTAGAATGAAAGTTTTACGAAGAAATGTTCTCTTTGATGTCTGACATTCATAATAGGCCAACCCAGATTCTAGGAATTATTAGTTTCCTATTTTAGTACTCGTACCAGTAAGAACTGCTTACATTAGCTTCTAAGTGAAATGAGGTTAGATGCCCTGAACTGGAATATCGACTGGCAGCAGAATACAGTATGTACATGCCCTATGTTCTCCTCAGCCACCTTCCATTTCACAAGGCATGAAGATGAGACAGGCTGCCCTGGATTTAAGAGCATCAGAGAGGACTGTTCTTGCCACCTCTTCCCAAATCTTAAAATGACTGCTGCTGCCCTTGTTAGCAAACGCTTACCAAGGTCCACATACAGAAATAGCAAGTTATTTGTAGAAAACAGCAAGTGCTGAGCCCTTACAGTACTCGAAGAGCAGAGCAGAGCAGAGCAGACAGCCTGCTGGCTGAAGGTGATTCTCCGATTCTCAGTGTAAAATGGGGCACTCACTGCGGGTCACCCTGTGCCAGTTTGCACGCCGACCTCTAAAATAAGCATGGAAAATAAAGCCCTGGTTCAATATTCTTAGACCTTACACTTCATTGGCAAAGGCATTGTGAATGTTCACATTATTCAGAACTACAGGTGTATGAAAATGGCCCTCAGAGGGTCAATCCTGGCAGTATACAACCTAATATTTAACTATCTTAAACTGTACTGTCATAGCGCACTGTTCACAACCTGTTTGCCGATTCCAGTGTTTCAGGCTTGCATAGAGAAAAGCAGCAGCAGAATTTTGTTAAGCCATCTAGGGAAGTCAAGAGCTCGTATTAACCCCCTATCCCATGGAGACTGACAAACGTGCTTAACCTTATGTAGTGTTGAATACTCTCTTTGAAATCAGAGAGCCTTTACAATGCCTAAAATTAAACAAACACACAGACATATTTTTCCAGAAACCTATCCCTGTAAATCCTGTGTAATTGGGTAAAACATGTCCTGTGCTTTTTAAAAGAAAAACAACATGAAAAGAACCTAAGTGAACTTTACAGGGAGAGGGGGAGAGGATCGTCACTGTTTAGAACGAAGCTGTCACAGCTCCCAAACCATTACACATATGTGGTAGCCTCCCACGGCTACTACATATTCTGTCTCAAATTACTAGTGAACTACTGAGAGCTGTCAAGTCACAAGGGTCAGGCTGCCTCTTTTCCAATGATTGGGTCACATGAAGAGATAAAACACATGAAATACTTTCCTCATGTTACTTTTCCAAGTGCGCAGCAGCCATGTTACTCATTCATAAATGAATGCATTTCACAAATGGGAAGACAGCTGCTCTGCATTACAAACGTGTTTTACTAGCCCCACCACTTTGCCTGGTTTAATTTCTGTGCGAATGTCACTTAGCTCCCAAAAGTGGGATTGTTAACTGGTAGCCTGAAAGTATCCTTCTAGCTATCTATCATAAAAGGAAGAAGATGCCATTCCAGTAGAAAAGGCTAAAGAAAACAAAAATGTTCTGGTTTAAGCCTAGATTATTTTGAATACAAAAAACGGAAGTGATTGATTACCTAATTATGATCAATGGGAAAGACAGCTATTAATTTATATACACCAAGACAGAAATTTTGTAAACCACAATCTGAAAAAAAAAGTAACTTCCTTAGGTTCAGAGATACAGGAGTATCCTTTAGAATTTTATACATTTCCATGTTGACCTTTCTGAAATAAAATGCCGAGGACTTAAGTTTTTGTAGTATATGATATCTCAAAGTAGATTAAGTCAGCGTCTCATTCTCAAGCCTGTTCTCGCTGATTTCAGTGATGCTGCATTGGGCTTCAAAATAGAAGTAATGGTACAAAGTTTGGATTATACCATCTTGTTGCAAAAGGCTTTCATGCCATGCAGAAAAATGGAGTGAAATATTTTCGAAATCACTGAGGAACACACCATTTATTTCTGCAGAATCTTACTTTCAGATCTGGGTGCCTGGGAAGCACATCCACATGATTAGTCTATTATGGTGTATTAGTCATTGCTCCTTAGTCACCCTGGGCAATTTGAAAAATTAATATTAAAGTAATTTGAAATTTAAAATAGTTAAATAGCTAAACGTATGGAGCAAGTTGGTTAATGGACCCAAAATCTCAGGATGAGTGTCCCAACTCTGTAAGATCTTCTGTGCTCTAATCTGGATTTCTGAATTCGAGTAAAAACATGAATTGTCTGCAAGCAGGCAGTTCCTGAAAAGGGCAACCTGAGTAATTTTTTTCCTCTGTATGTCCAGGAATTCATGACATGTATCATTCACAAGTGAGATTCATGGCTGGGAAAAGAGCCAGCACAAAACCAAAACTCTTCAGTGACGCATAAGCCTTGACGCCGTGACCAGGGCTGAATTCTGCCCAGGAAACCTGTCAGAGCCAGTGTGACACCCAGAGCCAGGCAGGGTCGGCTGGGTGCCTCCAGGCAAGCAGAGCAGCTGGGGTCTTGGACCACAGAAGGGCCATACCACCACACTTAACGAAGCACAGGAAGACCCCATGGGACCAAGATGTAGCACAAAAAATTCACACCTATCAGGTAAGCTTTTATTCAGATTTTAGTTGTACACATGGAGTTCACAGTTAGGTGCAGCCGAGAAGTGCATCAGCCCACTCGTCCACTTACGGCAACCTGGAACTGCTCCACAGAGGCAATTTCAGACCAAAGGCTGAACGATCTTTTACTCTTTCTAGCTTCTTAACAGGCTGGCGGCAGCCAACAGCTACGAGTCTCTTCCAAGACACAGCAGAGTCATGCCTCAAGACAGCTACAGTTACAGTTTTCCCATATTTTTGAAATACTTACTTACAGCTGTCCCTATTCATAAGGCAGATGTAGCAGCTTTCCAGTAGGAAAATGATGATCTTACTCCTTGAATAAGCATTCTGCCTTATCAAGTTTACAATGTTCATAGGTTACTTCTTTTTCTCCTTTACTTCTTGGATAAAATACTAGCAGTGCCTATGTGTGGAGGCAAGTCTTCTCCACACCAAACTTGTATTAGGCAATATAAGCAGTACAGAAAACCCCTGTATAAACAGGAGGAGGAAGTGCTAACTTGTAATAGTACTCCATCTTCTTTCTAAGAGCTTGAATTTAAATAACTATTGAGGACATTAAAAGAATGTTAAAAAAACTGGGCAGATTTGATTCATATTGAAACATATGATCATGAAATAGCACGGAAAAGATACGTTTTTATTATGCAATCAAACATAACCATGGTAGGAAACAGAAACTTCATTAATAACACTTAGGTGAGGATTAAATACAACTATAATTAAAAACTAGTAACAACAAAAAAATCTGGGAATGACTCTACGATGACTCTAGAATGATTCTAGGAGATATACTGCTTTTATAGCAACATTTGTTCATTTATGAAATAGCATAAAAATTTCAACCACTGCAATATGCCTATACTTGGTTGAGATCTATAGATCTTAGTGCTATTTACAGATGCCAAAACCAATAATTTTTGAAGACTATGTCTCCATGTTCTCATTTTATTTTTAAATTAATCCATCCTTAAAGCCAATACTCCTTTGTATTTATACTGTACATATGACTATAGTCTCACAAGATTGTAACACATATCTCTCAAAATAAGCGGGGGGATGTTATTATTTTTATGCTTAAAATGGTGATTTAGAGATTAGATTTCCTCTAGAGAAAAGCAGCCCGCCGAGGAAATGTCCTTACCAACAAAACCATGGCAAGCATATATTCTCTGTATTGCTTTTAATTGTTTTAGATGTCTCTTCACAGCTGTGCAATTTTTTTAGACTGTTAATATTTTAAAGGTTAAGATCAATGAAAAACAGGATATTTCATTAGAAGTCACCATAAAAATGATAAACTAATATTTTATAACTATGTTAGTCACAAATTACTAGGCAATTCTTCTCACTATTTTTCTAGCTTTCCATGGAACAGATGTGGAAGCAACAATCAGAATCTCACAAACCTACATATGAATCATCCTGGCCCTTTTCCTATGGGAGAAAGAATGCTTTTATTTCTGAGGAAAGAAAACCTAATTTATTGAGGGCATGAAGAGCAAAAGGGCTTTTAAAGCATAATTTATCTTGTTTGTTAACTGTTGCATGCTCCAGTCGACAAGGGCTGAGGGTATTGTTCTGCTTTTAAAAGAAGGCTCATAATCGCTGATAGTTTAAAAAAAAAAAGAAAAAGAAAAAGAAAAAGAAAAAAAAGAACATCAGGCATTCATAGGTATGTTTCAATACCTGTCAAGTATTCTATAGTTTAATTAAAAACAAAAACCTTGCTTATTTAAAACAAGGGTTTACAACTCAACTGTAACTTCTAGAAAATTGTGAAACTAACATTTTTCCAAGCAACAAAAAGGTGTGGTGGATCATAACACCTGTAGAATAAGTAAATAAAATAAGAAAGGTTTAATTTTTGGAAACTTCCATGAAAATACTTGTTTAGGTCAAAGTAACAACAGGGGTTTTAAGATATCTTTGAATTTTTTACTTTTAAAAATTTTTACTGGGTGAAACACCATTTATTCTTCAATTGAAAATTTAAAACTTCATTGAGCATTTCACATGGAGAATGTTGAAATAAGATGTTTCAACTACTAAACTTCAAAAAAATTTAAACGATCAATTGGCCAAACCTATTCTTTTCTACAAAATTTACTTCAATACCTCTGTGTTTTTCATCAGAAAACAGTCAGCCCATTGCACCAGGAGTGGGCAGCTACAGGGTTCTGAGGTTGCAAGCTCAAAACCCTGTAAGATAGTGCCACGATGTGGAAGTTGTTAAATAGCAAATATACTTGTTAAAAAAGGTGGTGCCATTTTGTTTCAAGCCAGATGTCAATTATTAAGCTTGTGTTTAACATTGCACATGTCCTTCTATTTTGTGAAGTGCCTCAGAGAGGAAAGGTGTGTCTGGATGAGCCCCGGGTTCAGATCGGGAGTGCTCTTTGGAAGCAAATCTCCCAGTCGTCCGTGCTTCCTGGGCATGAGTTTGTGTACCGCTGAAGAGTCTCAAAATGCATGAACTGCGTTTCTTTAGGGTGACATAAAACTGAAGATGCATTCTAGGAGCGTACGTAACATACTCCAACTGCAAACAGGCATTCAAGCCATGGGGCAAGGCCAGAGTCAGTCCCAATTTTAAAAATCCCCTGGAATGGTTTTAGATGTCAGGTCCTCAGCCCTTAGTTGCTTTACTGCCCCAATGCTGCTGGTCGATGATACTTGCTAATATAGATAGAGCTTCTATGCCTGGAGATAATCAAAGGTGGACTGACTTAAAATATTTTCCTAAGAGATTCCAGGAAGCAAGTTAAAAAAGTCTATTACTGACAGCTGGTTATTTTCTGCAAGAGGTACAATATAAAACTAGATAACCACCATCTCCTAGGTTCTGAAAAGGAAGATTTCTCTTTTACACTATTGAATGTAACCATTATCAAACCAAGTCCTCACTGATCCATCACTTCTCCGTTTAGGAATAAGAGCTGACTGGAATTTAGTAGGGTTTATTACTTACCAGCCTGTCCTCAGATTACAACAGTGGTAACTGCAGTCAGGGGATATTAATGACCCAACCTGAGACAGCGTAAAATCTTTTATATCCCTTACCAAGATATAAAGCTCAGTTACCTACTATCACCCCTGGGTTTTCACGCTGGCGTAAAAAGCAGCAGACTGTAAAGCTACAGGGAACCACCTTTAACAATAAAGCCATTTAAGAGCTGGAAGTAGGCATTGTCACAGCACCGTTTTAAGAACCAATAAACCACAAAGATTAAATAAAAATCTGGTATCACCAAAGCTGGTGCATCACCTCAGTGTCTGGAACAGATCTTAGCAATGACTGGCGTCTACGGCAAACGCAGGCTGTCTCAGAAGGTGTAAGGACGAGGCATCCTGAACTGTGGCTTCCGTTTCCTTCCACGACACAAACTGCTGAGCAGTCACGACGCTGCTTCAGAATGACGGACACAGATCAATTACAGCAATTATAACTCATCAAGGAAATATCGTGCCTGTTTGCTCTTGTCGTTTCACCTCTGACTTTGTAAATGATGACAAGATAATTTAAACAGCCACAAGCTTAGAGTAATACATATTTTTATCAATCGCTCGCTGTCCCGTCGATAATTTACGCTCATAGGAAACACATCCCCGAACATTAAACATCACGGCATTCTGGCAATGACACCACTGAAACCGCTCTAACGAACGGCAACACCATTTGCCACGACCGCAACGCGTGTTTAACCAAACGGGTCGCTGTAAGACGACTGAAGCCGCCCGTTCCGCCCGCGCGAAAAAGAAAACGGGCTTTTCCCCGCCGCCGCGGCGCCTCTGCGGCT
>NW_008795490.1:5498331-5516731 GCF_000699145.1 Aptenodytes forsteri
CGCGGGGCACAACCGCCGGGCCCCGCGGGAAACCGCCGGTCGGCGCTCGGCCGCCGAGGGTAGCGGTGCGGGCTCTTCTTCCCCCCTAAAAGCCAGAAATCGTAGCAGCACCTCGCTGTCTTAGTTCCACCCTTTCAGGTGCGCGGGAGCCGCTCACCACCTCTTCCTGCGGGCGCAAGGACGATTACAGGCATTTACGGCAGGTGCGCCGACATAAGGATTAGGACAATTCAGCCACGCCAGTTGAATAGTCCATCGTTTCAAACCCGTGCATGGCCAACGCGAGCAGAGGTCAAAGCACAAAGAGCACATCTTTCGCTGCGCTTCTCCAAGTTCACTGACGAGCTTTGCTCCCCTTAAAGGCAGCCCAAGCTCTGGTGCGCACGACCTTCAGCCCTCTCCACGGGCTGGCCAGTCAGGAGCAGAACTGCTCAACAGCTTTCCTGGCCAAGCCGGCTATGCTTCAAGATCTCCCAGCTCTCGTACTCCTTTTGGTGTGATTCCCGCCAACCCATCGTGTCTGACTTTCCACTGTGGCCTCTTGTATTTTACTCCTGGAGATGACACGAGGCATTAAACAACACTTGGCAACTCAGTGTTACTTGACTCGGAACTCCCCTCCAAGCTCTGCAAATGAAGGTCAGCCCTTTATTTGCTAAGATCCCACCAAGATAGTCACAGGGACAGAGTTGGCAATGGATCTGAGAAAGCGCCGGAGTTAATGTACTCCTACATGTGACAGAAGCAGCTTTCTTGTTTGCTAAATGAAACATCTGCAGTGCTTACGATCAGAGCTTTATGATGCTTAACAATTTAATATCGAGAGAAACAATTTAATATCGAGAGACTGTATTAGCTGTCAGTAATGTTATCCACATTACCAGTAGCTCTTAAACAAATGAAGCTGCTGCCCAGCAGGGCCAGACCGCTAATTAGCCGGTCCCAAAGGCAGCTGGCTACTATTAAAGGCAGTAAGGTGAAGAGGCTGGGCAGAACCTCTCCTCTTTGTCCAGCTGCCAAAGCTTTAGTGATTAAGTTCACACAGATTCCTGGCATCAAAATAAGTCAAGTCTCCCCTCAGGTCACGTATAGTATAGCACTTGCAGAGGCGAAAGTCTGCCTTAAGTTCATAGTTTTCAAATCTTGATACCTGGTGCTAGGATTGAAATTGTAACTTGAACTTCTACAGGTGTTGGGAACCCGCGTATACTACAGAGCAACTGAACTCGCGGCGCTCAACCACGCTGAAGACTCAAGGCATTTTTATTCAGGTAAATCTGTGACAGCCTCTTTTTGAAATGCTTAACTGAAAGTAAAATGTTCATTTGAAAATGTTGAGCTTAGTGTAAAATCTATGGTGTCTTCCATGGTCTGAACAGTTTGTGTGGAAAGAAACTTTATTTGACCCAGTGATAACTTCAGTAAATAGTTTCCCACAAATAGAATTTAATTTATTTTTGTGGCTATCTAATAATTATTAGACACATCAGATGCATCTAATATGTTTTTAAAAATCAGTATTTTAACTGACTGTTAATCTATTACTTCTGCTTACATGATAGCAATTAAGAATTTTCAAAAGTATCACAATGTTCCCCTGAAATAGGAAAATAAATAAAATAAACAGGCCCTTCTTAAAACGAGCATATGTTTAAGAGTCCAGAACTAATAATGTACCAGCCACCTTATAATCCTCATTTAATCTCAACTGTTCAGGAAAATGATATTTAAGGAAAAAATACTGTCTTCCCACAGCCACTGTTTGCTCCCGAGTGTTATGTTAAAGCAGTATGCAAAAAGTGTCAACAACAATCAAAAATCAAAGATGATTTATTCTAGAAATATATTTTTAATGCTAATGAACCTCTTCTCTTTGGTCAGAATATTTCATTTTTAACACACTTTTGTACCTCCAGCAATTTTAAACATATAGATATATATTTGATTTTAACAGATATATAGTATAATAGGAAAAAGCAATGTGTGACAGGAAATTTACAAATGGTAATTTTTGATTCTGCAATAATGAGTAGCACTATTGTACATGTTTCCTTTCTGCAGTGGGAATTTAAAAGTCTATAGTGAATGCAGTAAGTATGTCAGTGGAGGGCAGGGAGCGAGCTGTTCAAAATCATGTGCAGACACGGTCTCTTGACAGGAATCTGCTTCCTTCAGTGTCTGCAGTTCTCACTGTGCAATGCGGTGAAACGTAAGCGCTCCACAACAGAAACCAATACCAACAGGCATTTGCAAGCACCTCTTAAGATACAGTTTCCCCCACCTCCTTTCAATGCTAACACAACACAGAATATAATAAGGTGCAGCTTTCTGACTACGAACACTCAACGAGTCTCTAAAATGCCCTGCAGTGTGCTGTACGCTTCCGACACAAGAGCCACTCCTGTCAGGTAGCCAGAAGCCCCCATCAGACTCTGACACGTCCTGAGGCTTGGCCATCTCAAGCTTCTGTGGTTGTTCCCTGTCAGGCAGTCTCAAGGAAAGCAGTCTCACAGGGAAACGAGGCAACTGTGGGTCTAGGCCAGTACTTCTCAAGGAAGTAAAAAATTGAGCTTACCGAGAAGCAGTTAATGTAAATTGCAGACTAAGGTCAGATTCTGCTGTCTTTTGGCAGGACTAGAAGTACGCTGACGGAACGAAAATAAGAATCAGCAGCATAGTGTGAAACGAATCCTTTTGGCTGACGATGTAACTGACAGTAAACTGAGTGGACTGTTGTAGCTCAGCGTGCAGAAAGTATAAACTGGTACTCCCACTCTTCCTCCCCCTTCTCTGCCATTCCACTACAGCCTCACAAGGAGGACTTGACTTGAAACAAAATGTGTTGTAGATGCCTCCTATGTCCTGCTATGCCTTTTTGGTGTTCTGCCTTCATTTCCTGGCTCCTATTGAGAATCAACACTGGAAACTAAGGAATAACGGATTGCGCAGTGCTGTATGTTGGGACCCAAACTGTGACCTACAGGATACATCAGCAGAGTAGACAAGAAGTGAGAACTTGAATAAAGATATTAATGAGAACAGTACTGGGATGGAGTAGTATCTTCTTCCTTTTAGTTTTGGACACTTTGTTGAATATATAAATGATTTGCCATGGAAGGTAAAGGAAGTCTATTCATTCCTAGTCCTAAAGAGGATGCAGACAGCTCTGCCAAACTTATAGCTGCAGGGGACTCTTAAGTCATGGCTCATTACTAGGGGCAAACAAAAATGCTTACACGAACTTTAGTGTTCACACTCAACACTGTGAAACACTGGAACATAAGCGATTTACTAAAGATAGCCTTAGCCCCTTGGGACATACAGACGCTTCCCGAGTTTCTTTGCCTTGACGTGGCATGTCATGGGCCACCATTCTATCACACATGCAACTCAACCTTCTGCCCCCTTGCCCCTTCCAGAAATGCACTAGAAAGCAAGCTGGTTTCCTCTCAGTTTTTCTTACGTCCCTAGTGTCCTGATGCAATAAATGGAACTTGGGACAAATAAACGGATTGCTCTAAAGATAGGATTCAGGGGGGTAGCCTTCAATTCAATAAGCAAAGGATATAGAAAGTTTGCAGCTACTATTTTAGTCTCTAAATTAGAACACTGGCTCTTTTGTGAAGAATCTGAAACATCTGTGCAAATAAACATAAGCAGGACAAAACCGTTCCTCCCCCAAAATTGTCTCCTCCCACAACATCCCATTTTTTGCAGATGTAAGAATGCCTTCCCTGTGTGCACACACTCTGGTTAGTCACTCTACATGTGGTGAATGGACGTGTAATTTCTAGGCTGAAGTAGTATAGAGGTGCCACCCCAAGATGCATTACCCAAGAAAAATACAGTATTTGAGGCAATCATACTTGCTACTCACACTGTGCACACCCAGGGCCTTCCAGATGGCAAAACTGAGCAATCCAACTCCGCACCACGCGTAGACTGAGCCCCATCCAAGGGCTCGTAAGGCCAGTGACGAACCACTCTCTGGTAATGCAGCCGTGGCAGTAATCCCCTAGAACCAAAAACAGTGATCAAGAAAAAGTGAACAATAATTGGAAAAAAATATGAACTAGAACAGTTATCTTAGTGATCTAAAGTTTTTCCTGACTTGCCAGCTGTACTAGTGTGGCCACAGAAACTGTTACAGCTGCCAGCAGACCCAGAGCCAAGCAAGGGGGTGGATGAGCTGCCTTCCCACCACAAGCGGCTTTCATGGTTGCCAGTACCACCTGGGGATGATTTTTATTACCCAGAAATGCTGAAGTCAACTGTTTCATGGGCACAAGAGTCCGACACTCAGTTATCCCACCAGCCAAAATACAAAACTGAATCAAAACCAGGCACAAGTCCTTATGCCAGTGACATCAGAACATAATCATTGTACATCATTGATTTTGGTACTTTTTCTTGGGGCAGTAAGGGTGGTGGGCAACCATCGGCCTACAGGTCTTTATCTGCACTCCTGAAACAGCAGATTAGGAAACTGAAGGAACCTGAGTAGCTTTCAGCTTGACACAGAGAGGGTATAACAGTGACTGAGAGACTAATTTCAACTGGCTGCAACTCTGAAGGAGCTCTGGAAACTACAACGCTGAACCCATTCCCCTGCAGAGTTCACCAAGTGGCAACATAGAAAATGCTCTGCAGTCTCGATACTTCTCATTTTTGTCAGAAACAAGAGTAGGTGGTTTTAACCACTTGTTAAGATACCGCTGTGTAAGAGTCCGCCATGAGACGTGTCCTGAAAACGCAAAACACTGTCACTCGGAAAAGCCACCTCAGGCCAAGAACAATGGAGCCTCAGCCATGATGGGGTCCCAACCACAATGAAACCTTCTCTGTCGCAGCACATAAATGCACATTGCAGCTACCAAGGGTATAAGCCACATGCTGGCTGACATCAATCAATTCGCACCGCACGTTCACCGTTAGCCAGCTGTTCTCATCTCATAACACCCTCCTTACTGTACCTATTTGGTATAGACAGCTTCAATCTGTGTAGGCCGCAACAGCAGCAAGACAGACATAATCCTCTTGCTCATAGTGGTAAATGTCAGCAAGAGGGTTCCGTTTTTTCCCCTAAAGGATCACTGTTCAATTCTTCACATGGAAACACAGATTTCAGATGGTAACTGTTAAAGACTGGCATCTACGGGCCTTACACAACTGAACAGTCCTACTTACTTACTGGGTATCTCGGGGAAAAAAAACAATTATTGCTCAGAGGTAAACATAAATGAGACTGCACGCATACAAATATATTCAATAAAGAATTATTTCATTTATAGTCTAAAATACTGAAAAGTGAAATTAACTTGTGGAAGGATCCAAAAAATTTTCCTCCAAAACATGCCAAAGAGCTGCACTTTTCTATTCATCACAAAAAGTGGGAAAAATATCTTTTGTAATCTTGCCTTAAAAAGACTTTAAAATTTTTTATTTTTTTTAAAAATGGTTCTCTTTCTTCTTTGATATAATTAAACATACGTAGTGTCTATCACTATGGTATTTGGTTAGTGAAATAGCACCAGTAGTTTTTTTCCTCTTGGCTTTGTATTTATTGAACTGTTAAAATGATCCTCAGACAGTCCTCAGCATTAACACTTTTCCTTAGGGTTTAGCTGTAGGCACAGTTATCTCAAGGACAAATACACACTTGCAAAGGGCACAAGCAAAATGTATCTTGATCCTTATTCTGATTTGGACATCCCAAAGTGGAAGCTGTTAACAAAACGATGCTCTGTAAGCACACACATACACACACACAGGCGCAAACAGCAGAGATGTCTAGTCACGCTATTATACCAGGTCCTATTATTTCCCTACCACAGCTAATGAACTTTCATAAGTCTTTCAGCAGACTGCTATGAGTAGATCTAAAATGCTGATGATTGTTTCTGACATTTTTCCTGCTTCCATAATCTAACCATATACAACAACATGCAGAAAAATTTCTCCCATTTGGAAGATGGGAAATGAATGGACAAAAATATCCTCTACACAGAACCTTTAAATAGGAGTCATTAGCTGTGAAAATTGCTGGCCAAAAAAACCCAACCCAAATACTATTTAAATGCTTGATTGCCCCAGAAAAATAGGGGTAAATGGAAACAATTGATCTGGTTTTACTGACAGCAGTCAAACAGCATCCAGTCACAGGCTGATTCCTCAGGGTAGTAAGTACACTGATAAGGATTTCTGTAAACAAGACAGTTTGTTATATGATTATTAGATATACTGTTCAGAGCATCAAGAAAGCTGGTTAATGAAACACTAAAAAATTTAAAAAGACAACAGTAGCATGGGAGATGTTACCATTAAAAGAACATTTTTAAGAGAACTGAGTTTTATTCATGAGCCCGTTATTCTATGCACAGATTGCTTTCTCTTCATTACTGCTCCTGTATTTTTTTTAAAAAAGCAACTCTTTAATTTAAAAAATAAGCTATTAAACAATACTTGAGTCTTTCTAAAAACCAGGCCAGGAAAATATAGGGCAGAATTAGCTGATCTGGTTACCAAAATATATGCTTCGTATTTAATATTTTTTTTCCTGGAGGATATAAGCAGGAAGTGGGAGAAGGAGAAATGACTTTTTTTTTTCCAGACACAGGCCTCAATCCTGTAACTATCCCTTTGTGGGTAAGAGTGTGTCTGAAAGGAAGCAGTGCCTAAAAAAAATGGCGTGTTCAACTGGTTTGGTTGATTGTATTCAGCGTGTTCACTATTTTCTATGACCTAACCCACTGTAAAATTAAACACCTGGATAAATGCTGGTAAAACTGGACACTTATCACAAGGAGGCTGCTGCATCTGAGCATTTAATTTTAAACACCCCCCCACAATCATTTCTTAACTGAAGGGTTCTGCAGTGGTTCATCACTAAACAGGATTATGTTATCTCAGTTTCGAGTCAATTTGGGCACCAGTCCTGCAAACGCTTACCTTTACTTCACTACCATGGAGGAGGTACAGTAGGTGCAATTTCAGCTCTATCTCTTGCCAGTAATGCTGATGCTACGCTACAAGAGTAGAGTCTCATACTGTTGCTTCCCGGAAGTCTGAATGCAGTCATGAAGCCATGATGCTGTGATGCTACAGCTTCCCCTCTAAATTGCTATTTTTTTCTTCCATAAAACTATTTAAAACTGTTCCAGGCTGCATTATGTTTGCTGGTCACATTCGGAACTTCCCCCAAGCTTGTGCCAGCACAGTCACTGCAGTCATGCAGTGAAGGGGATCAGAAGACTGATTTGGACTAAAACTAATGCAGGATATAAAAAAACCCTAGAATTAACCAGTATCATCTCACCAACCCAGTAGCACAAGTATTGGTGCCTTTACAGGGGCAGGAATGAATTGCCAGAAACTACAGGCTGGTAGGATTACTTCTTTCAACAGCAATGCTGGCTGATGTTTGCTTAAAGCACCCGTCAAACTACGGCCTCACCTTAACATGGATAAAAATAATATTTAGGCATTGAACATCTAAGAAGGATGCAATCATCTGTAGTTATCCATAGTTATGCTTCTGTTATTATACATGATGAGTTATTAAAAATGACTTGCAGTAAGCAACTATAAATTTAAGTAAGAATGCTACTGCAAAACTGTTTACCTCATTGGTACCTCAGAGAGCCTCTATAGGCAGTTAAGTCATTCTCAAAGTCTAGCCTTCCCTTTTGAAATTGCTCACCTACAAGTACCTTGACAAAAAAGCATCTTTATACACTTTGCAGTTAAGTTGAGGGGCCCAGGAATCACAGATTTTTGCTAGCAAATTGTTGTAATTCATTGGCACAGATAGTAGCAGATACAGGTTTTCAGCAAAAATTGAAATGGTTTGTACCACTTGGTGCCATTTCCAGCATATATATTCTCGGATATCAATGTAATGTCACTCTTGATAAGTTTCACACCAATAACAGGACAGCTCAGACAATCAAGAATACATGCGAGCTGGAAAAAATGCAATGCTCAGGAAAAAGGAAGTTTTTTTTAAAAAAAAAAGTTGTTAAAAAAAGAGAGAAAACTTCCTTACTGTAATATATTTCTGTAGCTTGTGAAATAACTTCTCATGGAGTTTTCTATTTTGTATACTTCAGAAAAGAAACCTGTGTTTATTGTCGCTGAAAAGGCAATGGACGAGTTATGCCACAGCAGCCTACAGAGGAAAATAGGATGGCAAAGGAAGGATCTCGTGCTCTTTGACCACAAAAGGAGATTGAGAGTGATCAGGTACAAAGGCTCTGATAGAAAGTGCAATGGAAGAATTTTTTTTCTCTTGATATGCATTGTTATTGAATTAACATTTTAAAAATAAACACAACTGATCAGCTCTCAGCTCCCTAAACCCATCTGTAATATATGTTGTATTTTAAGGGCTCAGTGGAGACGAGACTGATCAATTTTAAGGGCCTATTTTTGACATTTTCGGCAGTAACAAAGCATTAGTGAGGGAAAAAAGCGTTCTTCAATTAAATATGCTGTATTTCAGATTAATATACCAACATGGTATAATTGCTAGCTTTGCTTTGCCATTTTTTTCCCTTCAGAATGCTCAGGTGGATCCTGTTAGTAAATGCGCGAGAACAGATTATTTTTGGCCATCAGATCTCGTAGTACCAAGCCACTACTCACTCTCACCAGTCCCCTTACACGGTGCGAAGGGAGTGGAGAGCTTAAATTTTGACTAATGACTCCACTTACATAGGCCACAGCTTACAGGCTTTCTACCTCCTCATTCCCATCCTTACTGCAGTTACCTCGCTTCCTGATTCACTGTAGCACTGTGGGACCGCACGGTGAACCGGATCACGGAGGTGATACAGGCTCGTGACTGAAGTGTGTTCACATCACAGATCAAAACAGACCATCAATTATATTCCATTATATAGCAGTAGTAAGATTCCAGCAATCAGAGTAAGCTTTATGTACTTCAACTAATCTCAAGTACTAAAGTATTTAGCAGTGCCAACTCTGAATTGATTTTTAAATTAATCCTACCCCTATTGACTTCAATTAAGTCTAGTGCTCTTACCATCAACTTTGTACACATATATCAACATTTCTATACAGCATTTGATGCATTCTTATTTCCTGCCTACCACAATCGGAAAATAGTTTAAAAGGAACAAACCTTACTGAACCAGTCTGGGTTCTTCTTTTTTGTCATGGCAAGTGTGGTGCCAAAACCTGCTATCATTCCTGCTGTAGCCACGGTACCTAGGAAAATTCCACCTGCCAATAAAAGTTTAAGAAATAAAAATTAAGATTTTTTTTCTTAAGGGGAGGGAAAAAAAAACCCAAACCACAAAACCAAACCTGTTTTGAAAATAGAACCTGAAAAATTAAGATCTGTCAGCACATGACATCTGTCAGCACAAGTGAAAGGCACAGTTGTCCACGCTATTTACATTAACTCAATATGGCAAGAAAGCAAGAAAGAATATTTTGAAATAGAGCATTTTGAAAATTAATGGCAAGTGTATGTATTTTCAAGCCACACACACACACACAAAAAATCATTCAAATCCCAGTATGCCTTTTCACAGTACTTTGAAATGTCTCTCTCACTCCAGAGCCAGGCTACTAAAATCATCTTGTTCTATGGCTACGCCTCACCCTTCCCCAAAAGGAAGATGTAATTATTTTTGCTGCATCACTTGTTATTTCAAATGGCCACCTGAAAATCCACCAGTACCTCTGAAGACCGTTCCATAAGCAACACCCGTTCTTCAGCTTTCTTCGTTTTATGTTCTAATGCTCCATTTAAAAAAAGAAAATGACACTAGCAGGAAGCTTTCCCAAGCATTCCTCATTTTCAGTTTTCAGAGTGTTTCCAAAGTCACTTGGGGTCCTTTGATCCCTTCTAGTTCTTGCATCAAAGGCACATGTAGCCATACCTGCCCACTTTTAAGAAAAAGGCTTGTTACAAAGCCTGAGCGCACTGTACAAAACCATCTGATTCATATGAAAATTAAAAAATTTCAGGGGGTTACAAGTTCTTCCTTTGCAACTACTGATACCCAGCCCGTTTTCCCTTTCCTAATACCAGTTAGGTAATTAAAAAACTGGCCTGAATAGGGAGTAAGAAGCAAAACATGCTTATGTTAGGTCTCACTTTTTAAGAAGTAATTATCCCATTATTGCAATGGAGAAGTTTGCTGTACTCGTGTCAATGAAATCTATAACGTACCTCTTCTGGCCGGGAGCAGGAAGACCTCACACGCTGTCTGAACTCTGCACGCCTGCTGCGGTTTACATTTCAAGGTCTACTAACCAACATTTCCCTGATTTCAGAAATAGCAATTGGTCTCAAATTAACTTCTCCTCAAAGAGGAGGAGGAGCTCGATGCACGGCCTCCTTGGGAGGGGCAGGAAGGCATTGCAAGGGGCAGGCAAAGAGCGCGGCAACAGGGAGCACGCTTACAGAGACATTATCCCCTTGGGTCTGCCGGGGGGTGCATCCAACTGGTGGCGGTCTCCCTCCTCCACTCCCGGTCTTCGTGTGCCGCTGCCAGCCGCCCCCTCGGTAACCGCCTGTCGTTGGAGGCGCGTCGAGTGTCCCCGAGAGCCCAAATCGCGCAGAGGGAAAACCGGCAAAAGTTGTCAAAGCCTCTTTTAAATCAAGTCTCTTGTAGCGGGCTCACAAGGGGTTTTTTGGTTAAGTCTGTGGGACAGATAACGTCATGGACTTCACTAAATAAAGCTGGGAGAAATGCTTACTTACCGTGAATTTTACTAAGCTGTATCTTGACGAATGGTGTTGCTCTAAAGTACATCTTTTTGTTCAAAATTCTCATTCTCCCGAGTTTTGTAAATAGTTCTTCACATACAGCTAAATTCTGTCTGAATGGAATCCTAAAGTAACACTGCGAGAACCATACGTTTCTGTTCTCTTTCGTGTCTGTGCCACAGTAATTCTCAGTTGCTGTTGCTGATGGATATAAATTGCTGTACAGTTATCTATCACTCTATTGAACGTGTTCCTTTATCAAACGGTATACTAACTTACCAGGATTCAGTGCGGGCAGGTAAAGTATATTTTTATTTAAAACAGTCAGTACTTTAACAGCAAGCAAAGAATGTAAATAAATCCAAACCAAGTGTTTCTTCCCCAGCTTCCTTCTTTGTATCTTTTCATCATCATTTATAGTCTGTATCTAAGGGTCTAATTATAGGGGCTTGTGTTGCTAGGCAAAAATTTAGTATTTTGGGAAACTTCCTGTTCACGGTACTTCTGAAAACCAATCCAGAGCTGTTTCCTAATAGTCCATGTACTGTGTCAGTTAAACAAAATTTTACACAGTTAAGCAGCTATTGCAAAAGAAGTAGGCATTATCTCTGCTGTATAGCTGACCCATCATCACCAACTCAGTTTTTCTAATCTGGGCAGCACCTAAATGACTTCTAGTCTTCTTCCCTCCTTTGGAAAAAGCACCCCAAAATCCTGTGTGTGTTTTGGAATAGCATTAGACTTTGCCACAAATAGTAAAAAAAAACTCCTGGAAAAGCTTAGAAAAGGTGGTCTTAGAAAAACTGCACAGTGACAGTATTAAAAGAGGAAATTACTTTTTATTTTATCTTCATGCTGAAGCATATATGATTATATAAAGTATTTAAATGTTATTAGTATGCATAAAACTAAAACAGCATGCATGTCATTTTGATTGTAAATTTTGTCAAGAACACCATTGCATCTGCTAGAAGAATCCTTGATCTGTGAGATAATAACCTATTTTTTTGTGGTTTTGGTGATAAAATCCTAGATTTTCTTCTCAGGATAGTTTTTTGAGTTCACATCAATCAAGACATCACTTTCTTTCAAATCTTTTCCAGAACTGGGAAGAAAAAGAAGAGGAAAGGTATAATGATGTTATTTAATCCTGGTTTGAACAATGCCAAGAATCTATCTTTAAGAGAGCCAGATAAAATCTGTCTCTATTAGTCATTCACGGAGTCTTAAAGTAGGGCATAAACCCCATGAAATCCACTCTGTCTTACTGAATAACTTAAAATTCTTAGTGTTGTAAAATAAATTGTCCTGCTGTAAAAAAACAAGAGATGTTCAGCAGAATTGCATCCATTTAGGTTACAATATTAATCTCTTCTTGTTATATAATTGAATATAATATAATGCTTTCTCTCCTTTTATGTATACCTTCGCCCAAGAGCCGTGCATTTTCTGTCATTATTCCTTCTTCGTCGCTGTTAACGATGCACATGCAAGCGTACTCATCTACATATGGCTACTCAGAATTAACCAGTTATCTTTTTCTAAAAATCAGTTATGCTCTTCTAAAAGTGGACACGTTTTTGTTTGAAGGACAGATTTTAATGATTCTAATACCAAATATCCAAACCTTCATAAAATGAGGGCATGAAAATGTATGTGCAAATAAGTAGGTTATATAGGTGATAGCAGAGTTGAAAAATACATTCCTTTTACTCATTTCATTTGACCACAGGTCTGAGCTCTCGGCTTTGAATTTGGACAAAGCAACAGTAATTGCATGACCTGCAGGTTCAGGCACCGCGCGCACGTTTACTTTCTGTCGAGGTTTGCAGTAGCCAGGATGCCCTGAGTTTCACCGAGAAGCAATTGTGGATGGTGGGCTTCCTTCTGTGGGCTTCCTGTTATGTTACAAAAAATTTTGTGAGCCAAAAGCAGACAGAGGCAACCAAAGTTTTATCTGCAAAGTATGTGTCAATCTCCACCTGTGATTCTGAAGTTACGGTTAGGATTTCTACATCGACCCCTGGGTTTTAATGAAAAATTGGCAACACAGTGCCTCTCTCGCGGAAGTTCATAAAGTTGTACAGTATTGGCGAGGGAGAAGTGTGGAAAGAGGATAAGCAAGAGCACAAGGAAGGAAAGAAATTTAAGAAAAATACAAAAGAAACAAGTTTGCATAAATATTTCCCTAAGAGGTTTTTATAATCTTTGCGAATGCATGGTATTCCGGCCAATAAGCAGCTCTATCAAGAAATAAAAGCACGGTGCGCAAACTTCTTAACACAATGCTGCGAAATATTTCAGTCCTGGCCTGTGTTTCTCCTGCTCCCCTTCCTCTTCTGTGCAGGACTGCACAGTGATACCTGGCCATCTCCACTGAAGGTGAGTTTCACTTGAGGACCGAGCTTGCAATTTAGGTCTTCAGAGGAGAAGCAGCTAGTTTACAAGCTGACTGGGACATAATAAATGCAGTAATTTGATACATTCACTAAATTATCTAACAGTCTGATTTTATATATCCGAAACAGTCTTGAGTGCCACTGCAAAAAAAATTGGCAGCTGAGGCACAGAATCCTGCTTGGAGTTTGAAAATCCAATGCAAAACATAGAGGAGGTTGATTTGAATACTGGTTAAACTGACATGTTCGGTAACAGAACTGGATTATGTAAAAGAATTTGGGAAAGAGCCAAACACTGGTTTTGGAAAGAGAAAATGCAGCAGTTGAGCTACTCTCCAGCTCTCGGGAGAGCTGAGCTTTGCTCTCCGCCTGACTTGGTGGGCTCATTTCCTGTATTTATGGAAGCTTTGATATTCCTGAAAGCACCGGCAGGGGCATGAAGAAACCCGTTACGTATTTCCAAACAATTTTCTGGTCAATGGGACAAGAAGTAGAAGCGTTCTGCAGCTATGATTGGGTTTCTGCAGAAACCGCTGTTTTTACAGTAAGCTGGTTACTGTTGTGCATCTCTTAAAAATCTGGTGACTGAAATTCCCATGTTGAGAGTAAGTACTCGAGTCTCTTGTTTCATATCGCAGCAAAAATCTGGTCACTGAACGACGATTTATAGACTTTAACCACAGAAATACTGACAAAGTCAGTGCTCATTTGTCAAATGTAAGAACAATTATAAGAAGAGCCTTGCATTGGAGAATCAAAAGACACTTTAAAAATATTGGTTGAGCTAGCTTCGCACATTTATGGGAGGGGTATTTTTCCATTTGGAGAAGATGAGGAAATTAATCGGTTTGCATAAAGTTCTGCTGTAGTTCTCTGGCAAAAGCAGGAGCCGAGAGGCCGGATCTCCAGATTCCCGGTCACCTCCCCCAGCCCCAGAGCTGCCTTTCTAAGCTGCAGCTTACTTCTGCAGAATATGAAACGCTTCTTTCTTAATTTCACTTTTACATTTGGTTATTCAGCAGGGCATGTCAGGCGTAACTTTGGACAAGACTGAGTGTGCCAGCATGCTGCACTGACACCACAGCAGCATTGCTTTTTATGGCCAGAGCCTGGCCGCGTTTCAGTAAATGGCAAAAGTGCCATTGGCAGTATGGCCGGAGTTTCAGTTATAAATCCCAAATTAGCACTTACGGATGATGACATTATGGCTGGTCAGAGGCGCCCTACAAATTTCAGAGCTGTTGATAATACATATCAAGGCTGTCGTATGCCTTGGGTGGCATTTACGTGGGGCTGCAGAGATGAGAACGCTTACGGAGGGTCTTCTTGCATATGCATGTATCTACTTGTTTTCTATTCTTATCCTTTACTAAATTATATGTTTTATTACCTGCTCAGTGTTGACAATATTCTCTCTTGGCAAGTAAAATATGCCCCTATCTCTTTGGCTCTGCCCACATTAACTAGAGAGGTAAATCATAGATCCCTTCCCAATTCCTGTGGTATTACCACTGTCTTTAGAGACCTAGCAAATATGTTCACGAGCTCTTTTTTAATTTTACTGGGTACCATGTCTTTAATGGTCTCAGTATGTATTTCATTATAGAATAGTACTCTATCAACTTTTAATAGTTACTTTGCTGTTCCATATTAGAAAACCCTTTAACATGGTCCAGAAAAAAATGTATTTCTGACTGAATTAAAAAAAGAAACAGCAAAAATTAATTATTATTTCCACGGTGTCATCAGAACTTGGCCTGGTACTTGAAGCTCAGCCGCTCTGCCTGGATGTTGCAACCTGAGGTAGCAGCGGTGGTCCTGCACCACCATGTAGATCAACCAGCTGACCAGGTCTGCCTTGTGAGAGCCTGGAAGCAGGATTTTCTACAGAGAAAATCTGCTCCTGGCCCACATGGCCAGAATTGGAAACTTCCAAAATCATGGTTGGCAGGACAGAGGAGGCCTCTTGGTGACAGTCCAATACGTAGACTTGTCCACCTTGTGTGTTTCCTGCTGTGGGCTCCGGGAGATGACTTTGTTGGTAGCTCAGACAGGTCCCCATGAGGACGGTCAGGCTCAGATCAGAGCACGTGGAGATGTTGTGCAGTTTCCTTTCAAGGAAGATTTCACGAGGATAAAGCCCTGAGTGAGCTGCTCTGAGCTCACAGCTGAGCCTGCTCTGGGGAGGAGGTTGGACCGGGACCTGGACATCTGGGTAGACTCCCCCACAAATTAGGTCATGGGCAAGGGTAACTTCAAGCTTGGCTCACTCGCACCCGGCTCTGATGTAACACCCCATGCCATGGTGGCTGTGGGGCAGGAGGGACGTGCTGCTGGCATGGGCCACCACTGGGCAGCAGAAGCCCCTCAGATGCCATATTCAGAGGCTGCTGCGTTGCGTGGGCCTGTAGGAAGGTTGCTGCGCCCGCCCTGTGCCACTGGCTGTCCTCGTGTGGCCAACGACGCTGGTTCAGGGGCCCTCGGCGGTGGCGTGTGCTGCAGAGCACCTGGCAGAAGAAGAAATTGGACTAGGATTTCATTTGTCGTGGGGAGGTGGCCAGTATAAACTTGACTCATGTATAGTAAGTAGTACATCACCTGCTGAGAAATCTAACCGTAAAATAAATTGACATGAAGACGAGGTGTATACTCTTCCTTATCGGCTTCAGTGCAGTTATATCCAAAGGCCCTTTTCACAGAGCTTAATTGCTATAGTTTAATATTACAATTAAAAAAGGCCTGGAAGGAGAGCTGAATATTAGGCTCCTGATGAATGATAATTATCACTTTGTGTAAGTGGATGGAAAACATTTCTAATTAAATTATTCTTGTAACACAAATTAATAGTGTGATCTGTATAAAGTACTTCCGATTTCACATCTAGAATATTTCTAAGAGCACCAAGTTTGTGCCAGAATTTCAGTCAGCAGGTCAAATTGTCTTTTAGAAATACCTGACTTTTCAGTCAATTTAGCAGCTTATCATAGGTTTCTGCAGTGAAGGTGTTTGGCAATGATAGAATGATTCAAATGTTGCACGGAAAATGAAGTAAAATAAAATAAAATAAAACTATGCAACTAGCATAATCTCTTGGTTCTATGAGCATGGGGGATTCACAGTCTAAATGACAGGGATTCATAGTGTAACTGTCACACATTTTCTTCCTGTATTAATTTCATCTCCATCTGAGGATTTTTGCAAGACATAAACCATTAAGCTAATACTTTGAAAATGGGAAAGCTCATTAGCAGCTCGAGGGAAGGGAGTGAGATGGGCAAGGAAGGCGCAGGTCATTAAGGTTTGAAAGAGAAGGAAACGTGAAAGTTTTAAGAAGAATTACTCGACATGCAATCTGTCTGTGCTCTGTAAAATATCCAATGATTTTTGTGTACCTCGCATTTCTTTCTCATTAGTGAGACCTGCAATGAATAAAGTAAACGGGCAAATGTAAAGGTCTCAGCTGAAGGTGTCGGACTGCATTTCGAGAAGTGGATTATAGATAATCATTCTAAGATGACCGGTAGCTTCATGGCCTAATACATGTGGCTGACACGTTAGGTGTTGACAGCAGCCCTTTCCAACAGGCCTCATGAGACACTCGTTTTAAGTTTCTAGAGCAACTGTCTGTGACTCCAACAGGGTATTTTTGAAGGGCATAAAGTGGGAGATAGATGGCCACTTTCTGTCAGAAGATAATGGGAATTTTGTGTCAAAGCACTCTCTGTGCACATGGAAGACCGTCCCTGAGATTTTCTGCATGCATGCCCTCTTGTGTATGCAGTACATTAGTGCTTACTGTATATATCAAAATTTGGCACTACTGTATCTCTCGAAACATCGCATTAATCCATCTGTCTGTCACCATGGTAACAAGGCTCCCTATTGATGACTGAAGAAGAGCTGAACCATTAAAACTAAATGTACACGGCAAAAAAAAAAAGTGCGTAAGCTGACTTGGTGTAGCGCCACAGAGACACAAATGGTCAAAAATGGGCTAATTAATATTTTCTATGCATTATTTTTATTCATGGTTATAGATCTGAAATAAAGCCTATTGCTAAAATGATCCTTAAATCTGATCTTTGCTTCTTCTCATCTATTTGTTACATATTCTGCTGAACTCAACATTAAAAAATGTGCATTTTTTCAGAAGTTTACATGTTCCATGGTATATGTTTGTCCCAGAGGGTGGAAAGGTGAAATGAATATCCTAAAGATACCAAGTACAAAGCAGATTAGAAATGTTGCTGAATATTTTACTGCACGTTCTCTCTCTCTCTCTTCCATGCTTGTAACATTGCCAAAATAAAATCAGTAAAGTGCACACATGCATTAAAGGATCAATGTCTAACTGAGCACTGTTAGTTAGTTGGACCTGAGATTTTTTTGAGAAGCACGATGTTGTGGAAACTCTGACATGAATTTCTGAACTTGATAAATCATTCTTGGACAATGAATTTCCATTTTTTATTACACTGGCGCCATGCATGCTATTAATGGTAGACTCGAGTCTATAATTCTATTAGGCTATAAAGAGGTCTTTGGTTTTAAAGCAGAAACAAAGCTTAAAACTAACCGCTGACATCTCATCTCCCTCTGTGTTCATTGGACAATGCTTTTTGTTCTCTAGAAAAATGCTGTGTATTTTCTTGACCCTTTGCAGAGTTTCTTTTCCAAGCCTCTCTGCTTTGCTCACAAGGTTAACACTAACAACAGCTACGAAGTGGATAAAATGAGGGACCAGAGAAAGAAACAGGATTACTGCGTTTCAGAATGCTTTGCCGCATTCACTGAGCTGAAAGTATGACTATTCTTTTTTATGTCAGTATTTACAACTCTTTGATATCCGGTTTAAACTATGGCCCTGATCTTATAATAAGCCCTTGTGGTCAGGAGGTAGCTCACAAGGGCGTTTTATCAGCCCCATGGAAGGCTGGCTGGTTGGAAGGTCAGATGGGGTCATTGCTCTGTCTGTCTGTCTGTGCATGGGGGGTTGGAGTTTGTACACGTGCATGTATGTTGGACATACGTATATCAGGCAGATCTTATTAAATCTAATGTCCTAGTGGGCAAACGTGGATGGTTTGCCCTGTTGCAGGGTATATGAACCCCTGGAGGACCTGGAAGGTCAGCTGAACCTACTCGGTAAAACAAGGAGGCACAGATGCTACCAACCAGCCTAGGGTTTCTGATTCACGGCTGACATTTAAAATGCTTTCAGCTCAGCAGTAGGCTAGAGGAACTTGCAGCTGTGGAGGAA
>NW_008795490.1:5516751-5529511 GCF_000699145.1 Aptenodytes forsteri
GAAGAAAGGTGATCCCTTGAACTGATAGAAAAGAGTACTCCTGTCTGATATGAAGCAGAGGGGCGAGAAAGAAGCAACAACTGAAGAGAGTCTTCCTAGTTTTGTCTTTGACAGAAAATAAAAGATTAATTCTGAACTTTATAAATGCCAGGGTTGTGGCATGTATTGCCCTGGGTGGACAGAGACATGACAACATGATCTGACCGCAAATGCTTTTGGGGGTATAAAAGTGGCACTTGGCCATGCAGATGATGGCCACCTGTGATGTATGTTGTGATCTAATTTGTCTTTGTTCCAAGCAGTACGTCACCTCCACCATGGGATCCAGCAGGCCTTCCAAGACAGTGGCAGCCACAAGCACAATTTCTCAGTGTTCCTCTAGTGAGCTAAGCTTTCTAAGATTTTAAGGAGATCTTTGTTGATCAATACAATTTGTTCTGCTTTCCCAAATGTTAAAACAACAATGTAGTATGTTCCCCTGATACAATGAATTTCAGATAGTTTATTCTATAAAGAATCCTACAGTGCAATCAAATGGCATTCCTAGGGATGGGAGGAACTTTGCTTTTTACTTACAAAATTATACATTGTAGTAACTTTTTAATTAAAGTGCAAAAGGTTGTATTAATATTCAAAATTTAAAAGCCTTACCTATTAAAAATTATTATTCCCATTCTAATTCAATATTGAAAAGAGAGTATTCTCTCTTTTCAAAGAGAGTATTTTCAAAAAAAGTATTCTTATTTTCATGATTTTTAGAAACTACAAAATTTCTCTTTGATTTTTTTTAATTGAATTTTGCAAGGTCTGGACAACATCCTTTGTCACTCCAGTGAATTCCTTTCTCTCTTGAAAACTCAAATCTTCTGAACATTTCCCTTTCTTCAAAACATGCTGTTGTAATAAAAACTTGGTTTGAATCCTCACCTAGCACAAGAGAGTTAATTCCTTGCCAGCTGTATTTCTGTCTTCAAGCTGTGTGGTACCTATGTGCTCTCAGTCCAGACGGGAGAAATTTGAGTATCTATAGAGGGCATGCTTCTGCACTGCCCATACGTTTGGCTGCTATTCATATAAGATGGAGCGTGTTCAACTCTGTTTCAGTTCTCAACCACTCAACAGAGACAAAGCATTTCACGATCAAAGATTTTACTCAAACAACACAGTTTTGGGCCAGCTAGGATTCTTGCTACAGCACTTCTATGTTTCCAGCTGTCTCATGTTGATGTCTTCTCCCAAAGTTTAATTTCATCCACGTGCTGTGTGAATTGTACTCCATACGCACATGGAAGCATCTTAGGTGCATTTCAGATAAATGTTCAACCTGACAGCTGCAGAGGGTATCTGTCAGATACTTGCTAGACTCCAGGATCTATGTGGTCTGTTCCCACCTGGAAGAGAAGCCTCTGCTTTCACAGTGTCTCCCAATACTGCAAACAGCACGTTCCAGGCAGGTGCCATTTTTCAAAGAAATATAGAACTGAAGATCTCCCTTCTTCTCTCCTCCCTGACCGTGCTGTGATATGAAAAGCTCTGAGCCACACTGGGGATTTAAAAGGCCATTGGTTATCGCACCCTTGCATCGCTGCAAAAACCTGTTTCCTGCGCTTGGTGATAAAGCCATGGGAAATCCCTGAATCACCCTGTTCTCTTTCACTTTCTCTACTGAAACTGAGGAAGATGTGGGCAAGATGCCTGCATGCAGCAGTACAAAGTTCTTCATCTGCTTGCTGCCCAGAGCAGGCTGCCAAGCTGTGACAGACAAGTGCTTTTAAGAAGGTTGGTGGGTCTTGATGGAGACGGGAGATGCACCAGCATCTCACCCACTAGCAGGGTCAGAGTGCTTTATTACTGCAATGACAGGTTCTTCAAAAGCTGTTCAGGCACTTTCTGACTTTCACCCCTGTTAAAACCTCCAAGGAGGAGCCACATACCCTGTCAGCCCATCAAGCAATGGAACCAGCCCAAGCAACTTCCAGCCCGAGCATCCCTTATTCCTGGTAGCCGAATCCAGAGCTTCTCCACTGAAGTGGTCTGCGTAGCAACACTAGATGAAACCTTAACTTGTAAGCACTTGGTTTTATTTAATTCGAGGGGTTAATTATGGCAAACTCTTCTACTTACAAGAAATATTTTTACATACAGATCTACATGTATTTTACAACATGTTTTTATTTCAAGTTTTCTGCTTGCTGTCTATTTTGAGTAAGGGCTTGGAAGGCGAGTATTTCCTTCCCTCATCTCAGCTCCACAGCTGGCCTCCTAGAGAGGGATGGTAGGGAATGTGGGCTGCCTCTGTCTGGAGGGGATATGGGGAAGGCAGCAAAGCAGCGAGATACTGTCAATCTGCCTGAGAGAGCTTGGGTTTTGTTCTTGTGTGAGCCTGTCATGTCACAGGCCTGACCACTGACCTTTGGAAAGAGCATTCCTCAGCCTGCCAACTGCTCAGGCAGAGGCAGGAGAGGAGTTAAGCTTATGAGGTGTTAAGAAGGTGGGGAGTTGTATGTTTTGGGTAGGTTGGTGGAGAGGAGAGATAAGCTGGTGCTTTTTGTGACTGGAAGGAGGTGGGAAAAGGAAGTGGGAGGATTGGGGTTTTTTGGTCTTTTTGTATAAAAAGGAAACTCTTGCTTTTGTCTTCTTGAGGAGGTGCAGAGGAAGGAAGGAAATTAGTGCTTTTTTTGGTCATGTATGGAGAGAAAAATTCTGCCCTGTGAGCACTAGTTGGAATGAACATTCATTAAAGTAGTGCCTTTCTCACCCTACAGACCCAGGTGCTTGTGAGGCTGTGCTGTTCCTAACACACATTTGCCTACCATCCCACGGCTCAGCATTGCTTGGAGGCAGCAGCAGTGCTGAGATGGATATAGATAGACTGAAGGACATAATCTTACGGGGCTAATCCACATTGAAGGGTTCACCAACCCCCTCATACAGAGATGGTGTGAGGTGCATCCGGTCATAGGGATTCTCACAGAACATGGGAAATTGGCATCCCCTGTATCCTGGCAGTCCATGTGGTCAGCAAGCTGAGTGCACAGTCCCTCCCAACACTGCATGTGTGCAGCTTGGCTGGGTATGGGCACTTCATTCAAGATTAAAAAGCTGCGATGCCTGAAATAAACACAGGTTCTCCAGCTTTGCAGAAGCCAAGGTTCTGCAGAGGGGGAGAGAGTGCCAGCTACGCACTCTGCAAGAATGGAGAGTTGACAATGACTGGTATTTTTTCTCTTAGTGTAGTTGTAAGAACTGCGTAGACACAGCCCGTGGGAATGTGAACCTCGTCTTTTGTTCCCTGCAATGGGGGAGTCCACATTGGGAAAAGAGCCGACAATATTTTCAGTGTTGTTGAAGAAGATTATATGGGGATACAGGCTGTGGAGAATGGCTTTGAAGGTCTTGACTGTAGACAGACCCACCTTGGATTTGCTGAAGCTAATCTGTACCAGGTGCCTCCTGAATACGCATGGGTGCCCAGAATGCTAGTTAGTGCTGAATAGCAGGTGCTAACTCTGAGACAGGCATCTCCCATGTGGCTTCCTGTGGCCAAGAATTCTTGATTTTCTACTGCTTGTCCCAAATACAGACCATAACATGGTGCCACAGGGAATGTTAGTCTCCAAGATGCAAAACCTCCTAAGTTATGAAGTATTGGTTATTGCAAAAAAATTGGTCCTGGGAAAAAAAGGAAAAAAATCTAGTTCTTGTAAGCCTAGAAGTTTTTGCAAGGTGTTGAGATGTGACATCTAGAGATGGCTCACCTGGCCCGGGCAGGCTCAGGAGAGGCCTGAGACACTGTCATGATTCTTTGAGCTGTTGCACAAGGAGCAGGTACAGTGGCAGCCGCAGCAAGCAAAATAACGGCAGGTGGGGTGTGTTTGCAGTGTAGGCTATGCAAATGTTACTGATGTGTGCTAGGCTTACTCTGAGCAACATGTGGTTAGGTGGTGTGGTTAGAGCAGACAATTGCTGAGCGTTGTGCATAATGCATAATAGACAGGGCTGTGATATGCAGATAAAAAAGCGTGGGGTGGATTTTGCACTAAAATATGCTTCTCTGAGTGTGAAGAAAGGATGAAGCTAGTCTGCTAGGAAAGCCCTAGCTTTGACCCGCATGCCAAAAGCTAGTCTGCACCAGTTGGCCTGGATGAGAATCACAAAAAATGAAAGTTAAATTGGGTTCTCATAAATCCCCATGAGTTGGCCCTTCATGCCACCAGTAATTTGCTTTTTGTTAGCATTTCTCTGTGGAGGAATCCTTCCTAGTTGCAGTTATCTTCAGAAGTGGAAAAATGCAAGTTTTTACAGATGATTTCCCCTTATAAGATGTTCCTTCTGAGTAAGGTGTCCCTAAAAATCCACCTGTAGTTTCTTCCATGGGCAGTGAGTGCCAGACTTTTCCCCTCTTGATGTCCTCTGCCCCTACTCCTCAGCACTAAGCAGCACCTGAAGCTTCAGCTGTCAACTTTACGAAGTATTCACCATCTCTGAGGCATCCAGGGCTGATGCTGTTTGCATGAAGGACTCAGACTCCTCACTGTGGGTATTGGAGATTTCATTCTTCTACATGTAACCGCACTTCGTAAATTTCCACACAGAAATACTTATGTTTGTATCTCAAAGTTAAAAGGGGAGCCTACTTACTAGTAAGTGAAACTCTTCAAGCTTAGATATTCTCACAAGCATTCCCCTCCTGCCCTCTTTCCTTCTGACGTTACTGGTCACCTGGGGCTCTGTGGCTGAGAGGCAACTGAATTAGGATGGTCTGCTTCATGTGCTCTGAGCTGGAGGCAAGGCAGGCTGAGTGCGCCCCGCTATAGTCAAAGTGAAAAGATTTCTTCAACATCTGCTTACACACACCTGCGGTACAAATGAGTATGTGGATTTCACATTGGGAGGAACTCTGGTTACTGGTAAACACTTTTGTTATCTTTATATCAAGTCTGAGTTGAAATTGTTCTCCCAACCTCATTTCTTTCTGAAGTTAAGATTTTCTTCCGTTATATTCCTGCTAGTATTCTGTACCTACACTCTTTTCAATCAAATAAAACATACCAATTCATAATGCCTCCAAGACTAATCTTTGCATATTATTTATTGCATGAATAATTTTCTTTAGAATTCTGAATGGTTTTCCTGGATTTGCTGGTTACAGTTTTATTGGTTTAAGATGTGATTATACTGCAGACTGTCATTTACTCATCAGAATTCATTTATATGAATGCTAGTAGATTAGTATAAACTAATTCTACAAAAATTCAGATTTATAAACTCATTCTCCTATTTTGGTGTACAAAGCATATGTTCTAAAGCCTTTACAAGTCACTCTCAGAATCTTGGTCAAAACCTTCTCTTAACCATACAAATATTCCCATACCTTTTCTTATAAGAAGTTCTTGAATTTTTTGAAGAATAATTATTTTTTTGAATAATTATTGGTTAAAATAATCAATGGCTAATAATCTTACAGGGAAAAAAAAATGTCTTATGAGGCCCACTTGGGCATATTTGAAGAAGACAAACTTCTGAGAATGCTTAAAAGTGGGCCATTACGTTGATTGCAATATGAAATACACATTTATTAAGTGAAAATCACATTTCCATCAGAAGATGTTGCATCACCAAGTGGTAGAAGTAATTGCTAAAACTGGTGCCATAAACACATACCTAGTCAGGCACAAGCTTCTGAGCAGAGCAAAGCCCATCCATTTAAGTGTTCACAGAAATATGGGAATGATAACTATAGTAAATAAATGAACAAAAATAGCAGAAAAATGTTTTTGGTTTATGCCTCTGACCACACTTGGGTATGATCAGTATCACATTTCTGTTGATTGTCAGACTTCCTTTCTCTACCGCAGTGTTGTCAGCCATATGATTCATGAGTCATATCTAGTCCTTTGTATACAGAGCTCATTGAATATTCAGATTCTACAGAGTATAAATTATCAAGTAAATGAAATAATTTTTTTATCCTGTTTGCTGGGGGGGGGGGGGGGGGGGGGGGGGCGGGGGGAGGGCGGCGCCCAGCTCAGTCCTTGCAGTGCTGCACCCCTGAGTCTGTCATGGCTTATTGACCTGAAAACAATAGCTCTGAGAGGTGTAAAATGACCTGTTCTCCCTTATTCTTTTTGCTCATTGTTTTATGGTAGGAAGGTGGGAAAGAGGGGTGGGTATGAAACCCAAGACCAATATTGCTGTTTGCTGAAAGAAAGTATATGCAGTGGGGGAGGGCAGGTCTAGAAGAGACACAAGAACAAGTTGAAGGCAGGGAAAGGAGTATGGGAAAAGAAAGAAAGGAACAAGAGAAAAGCAGTGATATAATACTAAATCTTCCCTGTTAATAATGCTGAATTGTGACAATGAAGCATTAAAGAGATTTTCAAAAGCAGTTAGCTCCATTTTGAGACGGCCTAGTTAAGTGTTTAATGATGCCGATAGGCCCCCTCTGGGATTTACAGAAGTCTCTAATTGCCTAATTCCTCCAGGAAAACTATTATGTATTTTGTGTTAATCCATATAAACACACATCATGGATGTGTTCCACTGACAGCAATGGATGGTTCTGCTGTAAATGCTCAAAGTGCGTAGTCCAAAACGGTGAAACAGCCCACGACTATAATTATAAAGAAGGCTTTTCTCAAAATGAGCGTCACGCTCCTGCATGAGCTGGATGGAATCACTTTCTTGCACTCCACTGCAGAGCACAAATTCCTACTTTCCCACAATACTGTAAGCAGCTGTTTGCTGAGGCAGCAGAGAAGAAAAAGAAAGAGGCAGCCAGGAAACATCCACGAGGGGGGCAAAAAAGGTTGTATATGAGATAAACTGGAGCATATTTGCGGTTATTCTTTTGTCAACCTGGAGTCCAGTCCCTTCTACAGCCCCAAGTAGGAAACAGGAGGAAAAAGGAAACACCTGTAAAAGGGATATTCTTTTACACAGGATATATTAGTTAAAGAACTCTATCTTAAAATATTTTTACTATTTTAATTGGGTAATTAAAATAATTGCAGTTGACAGCATCCCTTTAATTGTAATTTGTAGGTGTGTATTTTATTATTTTTTGTTTTGTTTCCTATGGGAACAGACTTATGCAATTGTTTAAAGTGTCAGTCTGACTTTCCTTTTCTCCCCAGAGAAAGACTTTGGAACTTGCTCAGCTGAATAGGAAAGAGAGTAGAAGTTTCAAGTATAATTAAATTCTTAAAAGTTTCCTGAAAATCAATGGAAGACAAATTAATGCCAATGCTGTGGAAAGGACTTGGTCATAATGTACTACCATCCTGAGCAAGTCATAATGAGATGGCTTGAGCTTATCTAACAGTCCGCCACTACCAGAGGCAAAGGTCCTGCTCTCCCTTCCTTTTCTGTCTTTAAGGCGCTGTTGTCTCCTCTCAGTTTTTGCCAGCTCTTGCACCTATGGGATGCCTCCATGAGCACATCTGGTTGAGCCTCAAGATCAGTGGCAGCCTAGACCAATCTAACTGCTGCCTACAGTCCTACTCTCCACCCCTTTATTTTATATATATTTAAATTTATGTAATATATATTTATAAAGAGGAAAACTCTTTCCTCTTTCACTTCCCTTTCCCTGAGCAATGTGTTCCTGCCCCTCCCTTGTACCAGTCCCGGATTCTTTGTCATATCCTTTGCTGAGTCATTTCAGCAAGTGCCAGAAAATTAACTCAGTGAAAAAAAAAGTGAATAGTTTTCTATTTCTGCTGATACTTTTGTACCAAGGCAGCTCAGCAAAACATCTGATGAGCAGTGGAGAGACTGCAAGGGAGAGGGTGGAAAGGTCTGAGTAGAGGAAAGGACAGGATAACTGCCACCCTTCACTGCTAGTTTAGGAGCAGGGAAAGGGGGAGAGAGGGAGGCCTTCCTCCCTTGGTGCTAGTGAGCTGCTAGCTCGCCTCAGCCACTCACCCATCTTATGTCACTTCACTTTTGGTCATTTGGTGGCAGCCAGCTGGCCCCCGGTCAGCGTGTGTGCAGCTCCCAGTTAGCCACAGTATGCGATTCTCTTGTCACGTAGGGAGTGTCATGCGGACCATGGGGGAAAGCGAGGTTGTTGTGATGGGGAAAGGAAATAAAGCTCCGTTCCATCCACTGCTCACACAGACACTTGTTTTAATTGTACTGAACACAAAAACATGAGGCCTGGCTCAATAGTAAGGAGTTTAGCAACGGAGACACCTAGAAATCAGAAAGCAGATGTGCTGTGAAGAGTACAGATGGGTATGACCCATGATCATATGTTCATTTCTTCTGAAGTGCTAAGTTCATTTCCTGCACGTATTGGGGGGGCGGGGGGGAAGTGGTTTTAAAAAGGAAGTTTACTGAAGAAAAAGTACTGGTTTGGTGAACTGCGATTACGATAGAGCTGTATGAACCGCGTTAATCAAGAATTAGTAATGTGGATGCCTGACCTTCACTGAAGTACACAGAAATTTCTGTATAGTGCCAACCGATTAAATGATGCTGTTCTGCATCAAGCAATGATGAATACAAGGTTCTTCACAGGGAAGCAAAACATCAAACTGTAATTCACTCCACTGTTTGAGCAGCATACTCTACTAATACATGATGTAAGACTGAGGAAAATTATTTCCTGACTCCAGTGAGGGAATGTTTGATGTGCTCCAAGACTGATAACACTGGAAAATTTTGGGGTTTTTCCTCATGTAACTGTACTTTCCTAGCCCTTTTGGTTGGCTCGCGTCCTGTGTCAGCTTCCCAGAATGAAAGACTTTTTTCTTTCCTTCACTCAAATGAGAGCATGAAGAAATGTTAAACAAGATTGAAATACCACACTGATGACCTCACACAATGCTCATGTTTAATTTTTAGTTTAAATTGTTAAGATTTTGAGGCAGTCTCCCTTCAGCTTTGGAAGCAGTCATTGATCAGAGAAGCATGGCCTATTCTGAAAACGTCTGGAGTTTGATTGCATTTTGAAGGAGAATTCTTATTTTATTCTGCTGGAATAAATTAAAATATCCATAGATTCTGATTTCTATCCAAAGCCATAAAGCTATATGGTAAGAAGCCAAAGTTAGAAGTTGAAAAACTATAAAAATATTCCAGACTCTATATGATTAAGCCATTTCAGATTTTTAAATTATAAACAACTGTGTTTCTAATGCTTCAAAACAGAATAAAAAGCCACCCTGATCAAGAGATATGGTTTTAACATGCAGTGGATAAATGTAAATACAAACTTGATTCTGGTTTCCAGAGCTTGCCATGAAAAAGCTTTCTTACCTCCTCTTGCCTGCTTAACTCACCTACAGCAGAGAAGTAGTATATGTTACACTTTGTTGGAAGGCTGTACAATAAATGACTAATCATCTCGGTCTTTCAAAAGCAAGACTTAAGAGACACTTAAAAGCTTTTTGGATCTGCTTAAGTTGATCACATTGTTGTAATGAAAACCTCTTTATTTTTTTGGTTCCTTAGAGAGTGATTCTGATGTGCATTCTCACTCTCTCTTCCTCCCAACTGTTACAAAATATTTCTAGTTTACCCAAAACGTTTTTCAAGGAAATTAAGTACTTTCACAAAATGAATAGTAGATAATTGGTAGGACTCTAAAATGATGGCTCACTGTCCAAGCAGTGGTACAGGGAGAGGTTACTTCTGAAAAACATTGTAAACTGGCATATGTGATGTACTGTAGTATTCAGCAAGTCTGGACCTGCAACGCTACTTTCAGTGTCTTGCATGACAATGGTATTATCACTACCTTGTTTGAATATTTTTTTAATTTATTTTTCAAAATTCATTGAGAAAGATGTGGAAAATGTGCCTAGAAAATGTGTCCACAGCAGTGCCTAGCTTGCTTTCCACCTGTAAGAATATCAGAAGATCTTTCAGTTCAATACCTGCCGCTTCATCCCCCTTTTTTGGTTGGAAGTAAAAGGCTATTGGTTTGGCAGGGTAGGATGTGTGGAGTACAGATATCTTTTATGTCCAAAATGCTGCAGTTTCCTAGTTTGTGTTTATTTAATCACTTACATACTTCTTCTGATAATGCTTCCAGCATAGTCAAGCAGATTCTGCCATGAAGCATGGTAACAGATGTTCTATATGTGTAAGGTGACGTGTTGTCTCAGCAAATTAGCTTCCTTGTTTTAAGACTTGCCCTTATGACACTTCCACACTGCAGACAGGGTAAGAGAGAGCAACTTTCAGCGGCAACAGCTCTTTCATTAGCATTTTCCTAACAAAAAAACAGTCTGTCCTTTTTTTAAACTAGGTAATGTTGCTGCAACATATTCATCTATTGCACGAGATCAACCTGAGTCACAAACAAGAAATCAGAAGAGTAGATACCGTAACACATGATCCTACAAAGTTTTATGAAGAGAGAATATTTGTCCTACCTACTGTGTTTAAGATTTAATCTACTCAGTGCCTCAAACCAATTTTCATTAATGTTGTGGATAAACGATAACAAATGCTTTCAAGAATAACATTGAATTGTGTGAAATATTAGCTGTATAAAGTCTTTTTTGCAGGGGAGTTTTCAAATTGTTTTAAAAACAACTTCAAAGAGGTGCTGATAATGTGTTCATGATGTTTGCAAAAGGACATCAATAATACTCTAAATTCCAATGCGATACTGGTACTGATTAGGGACTAGAACAGGCTATCATGTGAAAAGTACAATGTGTGGCACTGGATGATCCTGTTAGAATCAAAGTAGATTCACTATTGAAAGTGAAAGTGTGTTTGTTCTCTGAGTTTGACTTTCAGAATTATTTTTCCAGGCACTCCTCAAATTCCTTTATGTATTTCTCTCAATTAATATGGCTGAAGTTCACTTCCCAACCATAACGTCTTAAAACCCAAGGGAAAAACTGTGGAGTGAGACAGCAGCTTCAACGAGGTGCTGGTATTGTTTACAAATGTTTTGCTTCCGAAGAGTGTTTCTGAAATTAGCCTGAGTGCTACCTGTGAAGATAAGCCAACAATGACATTTTTACATCAACTGTTTGCTCTATTTGTGAATGTCTAAAATATTTCATAATCTCAGGAGAGAATAGTGCCATTCGACATCATACAGTCATTAATATTGTCAAAGCACTGAAGACAGATCTCCTGCAATATGCTAATAAAAACCTGATGAAGACTAAAAATGCTTGTCACTGAACCACAAAATTTCTGTCAGCAGCCTTCTGCTGGCATATATTGGTGCTGTATTCATGAAGATAGAAAGGTTATTAGCTGTTTATAAAGAACATTTCAAAGAATAAAAAATGCTGTGATATCTAAGTTACAAGATAGCAGGCAAACTGTTGACAACAGGCACTACAAGAGGAGAAGGAGATGGGAAGGAATAATGCATTCACTACATGTGGGAAAAAGGGTGCCAATGGATTTGCGTGAGAGATGGCATCAGAAACTGGTTTTACATCCTGCTGCCCACTTGCCAAAGGACTACTCTTTTACACCTTGCAGAGGGAGACACCCCTCCATATTCTTCCCATGTGGCATTAACATTTCCAAAATGATTCTTGAGTATCAATAAAATGGATCGTAGACTCACAAGGAGAGTGTCTACCAGGCTACTCTGTATAATTTGGTTACCAATGTAATTAATTTCCTCCAGGGAAGGGGGAGTATCCAGTGCTGGTCAATCTGTTCCATGGTTCCTTTGTTATCAGGCACCGTTTATGAATAAAGAATTAGCTTATCAAATTAAATTAAAGGGATAAATATTTCATTCCAAAATTAGAAATGGAATTATGAGAACAGAAAACACATTGCCTATGTACAGGAACTCAGCTGCATCCTCACACTGTTTTTTTGGTGTCTCTCCTAGGACAACATCGAAGAGAGATGGAGGCTGATTGTAATATATCTTAACTTTTTCCAGAAATTTTTTCAGTATGCTTTTGGGTTTTTTGAACTGAGCGTTGATTCCTACCACATGTCCCAAACTAGTCCATCCTCTGTAGGTTACACAGCTCCGCTAGCAAGTTGCAAACCTTTGTAAAAGATGCATCAAAGTGAAACCCTTGTTAGCACTGTGCATGCTCGCTTATCTCTAGCAGTTCACGGAGAACATACTAGGCAGAAACAACAGCAAGCAACTTTGAGAGTGGTTCTGTCTTAGTTGTGGGAAGCCCCCCTCCCTGGGCTCTCTGCAGGTGACCCTGCCACTGGTGCCCTTTTGCACCGGGGCGGTACTGCAGGAGAAGGGTTCGGTGCAGGATTGTGTTTCTGTAAAAGCTTTTCCTTCGTGGCTCGTACTTTTCTGGGATCAGCCTCATGAAGTCAGGACAGAGTAAGGGTCTGTACAAACACCTCAGCGTTGGTGGGCAAGCCCGTTTCTTCCAGCAACGTAATGGAGCGGGTGGACACCACCGCTAAAGCAGTGAAACGTTTGCATGTACGAGCAGAAGTGGGGACAGCCGCCCGTTGGCCCAGCTCACCGGTGCAGCGGAGGACCTTGGGCAGGCGGGACAGGAGCAACCTCTGGTTATGCCGGGTGACCGGGGAGCCGCGGAGGGGCAGCGCAGCTCCCAGCTGGATGGATCAGGGTTGCAGCCCCGGCCCTCCGGCCTGACTGAAATACAAGCCCGGACATAAACACCAGCCGCGGCCGTGCCCAGCCCGCGGCGGAGGGCAGGAGGGGAAGGCAGGGCTGCCTCGGGGGAAGCGGGCCCTGCGGAGGACGAGAAACGCAGGGGACGAGCGGTCCGGGCGAGGTCGCCTCAAGCCCCGCACGGGGCGGCAACCGCCCTCCCAACAG
>NW_008795490.1:5531009-5554097 GCF_000699145.1 Aptenodytes forsteri
TTTTTGCTTTTTTTTTTTTTTTTTTTTTTTTTCCTTAATGATTTGTTAACGCGTGTCTCTTGAGGGAACGTTTTAGGAATGGTCATTTTTAGCAGTGAAATCTGCTGCGCAAAGGAGGATTATAACAAATCTCTATGAATGATAGACTCGATTGCTAAACCTTGCCTTGACCAACCTTCTGACCCTCGGAGAAAGTTTTAGGAATGGTCATTTTTAGCAGTGAAATCTGCTGCGCAAAGGAGGATTATAACAAATCTCTATGAATGATAGACTCGATTGCTAAACCTTGCCTTGACCAACCTTCTGACCCTCGGAGAAATCTCTCAGGGTGTGCGTGGGAAGGAAAAAAAAAAACCCTCCCATTTGAAAATAAACTTGAAAAAAAAAGACAATTTTTTTGGACAGCCTAACTGCTTTATAAGTACTTTTTTTTGGGGGTCTTGTTTTGTGATAAGTTGTTTTAAAAAGGATTGTCCTACATGGTTGTTTTGTAACTGGTGGAGGAAGGAAGGAAGGATCCCTCTCAAGCGTTTCAGATATGACAGCTTTGGTTTCTGAAGAGTTAACTGGTGTGTTTGCATGATACACCTATTGTTAGTCTGGTAGCAGACTTTTCATCTTTTTATTTGCTTTTTTTATTAACTGGGGCTGGTGGAGAGGGTTATCTCGGTCGGAAGAATATTTGCACATATATATATATTGTATGTATTTTTGGTGGGGTTCTCCCCACATTTTACTCTCTCTTGATGACTCCTGGAGGTGGTAGTGGGCCCATGAAAGACTGTGAATACAGTCAGATCAGCACACACAGCTCTTCGTCTCCCATGGAGTCTCCCCATAAGAAAAAGAAATCAGCTCCCAAGAGAAAATGGGAGGTTTTTCCTGGAAGAAACAAATTCTTCTGCAATGGGAGGATCATGATGGCTCGACAGACTGGAGTCTTCTACCTGACTCTTGTTCTCATCTTGGTCACCAGTGGACTCTTCTTTGCGTTTGAGTAAGTGACATTAGTCTTTGTATCTTCCTTCCCTTCCCCTAGTTAATTTATTTTCTGGCTGAAAGCAAAGTAAATGTGTTTATCCAGATGTCATAGAGAATGCTGACTGAATTCAGCTAATGTTGGTTTATATAATTGAAAATATGATCTGATAAGATGCTGAGGGACGCACGATCCTGTTTTGGTTATCATACTCTGTGGAAGACTCATGTTTGAGGATTAAGGTTTTAGTGCTTTTATACCACAGGTTTCCAGCTCTTGCTGATGTTGCAAGAGGAGTGTAAAAGAGCAGGTTTGGGATGGTCAGGAAATGATGTAGCTTCTTGTCTGTCAGTTACTCTGCTGAGAATCAAAACTGGCAGGTGCAAAAATACTGACCCTTTGTCGCAGAACTGAATGCAAGAAAAGCAATATCTTTCATTAGTTTATTAATTAGGCCTTTTTTTTTTCCTCTTGAAGTCATTTAATAGCTTGTGGATGAGAATTCCAAGTTAGTTAAAAAAAAAAAAAACCAACAAAAAACCTGTACATTTTTGCATGTACCTAGGTTTCCACCACTAGGTAACAGCATTACTTTCTTTCTGTTTGTGATGATAACTTGTATGTGAGTTTGGTCTTAGTTTAAGCAATGTTTGTTCTGGAGTTTTAGATTTTTTTTCAAGCAGGCTTCTGGTGTCCTCCTAGGGCTTTTTTCTCTGTTGCTCTGAATCTTCAGGGGTCCTTTGGATCTATGGATCTGTGAACACACAGTGACAGCAAATCAAATATACTGATTTTTGCACTTATGTTGGAGTGGTTAAATTAACTATGCATGACAATAAAGAATTAGGCACTTGATATCAACAATACAGTTCAACTTTTATTTACTTTTTTTTTTAAAGCACCGAGTACAAAGGTGCTCATGTTGCCAGAACACTTGCTATAGTAATAATTGAATTGTTTTTGGAGAGTTAATGCTATTTTACCTGTTTTAAACTATTGTAGCTTGATTTGTGGTTTGTGGCAGGAAAAAATTCTTCATATACAGCTCTATTTTCTTGAATAGGAACTATTATTTATAAGCAAGCTTCAGCGCTGCCTCCAGAAATTCGGTTCACTTTGCTAAGTGATACAGTTGAACAACAAAGGTCATTCAAGGAAGAAGATAGTGACATTAGCAAACCCTGAATTGTACCAGTTAAATGTAGACCATCTTAACATACTGGTAGCAGTAAAGAAGGTAAAAGTGCTCAGCAGGTAACCAGTGGCTAAATATATATGTGAGCTCAGCAGATGAATTGTCTTTAGTGGGCTCCAGATTACTTTAGAGGGATGTATTAATTGTAAATCTTCTGCAGACATTGTGAAGCTGCTTGAACATCCTTTGAGTAGTTGAAATAACACAGTCAATGATGGTATCCATGTGCTGCAAGCGTGTTTACTTTCCTGGTTTTAAAGAGGTATTAAAGGTGTAACCTGATAGTATTGCATCAGGACTGGGTGCTACTCTATTCTGTTTGCCATGATTAGGCCTAGTTTTGGAAAGCTTTTCTGTGTGGGCTGACACTCGCATCTGTGTGCGGTCTCATCACCTTCAGCAGAGCCTCTGAAGGCAAGCGCTGGACTTCCTGTGAATACCAGAATGTAAATGTAGGATCAAAACCGTAATGTTTTCTAATCATGATTGTAAAATTTATTTATTAAGCCACTATATACAGTTTATTTATATGTTTTAACACTTTGATCCTTCAGAGATAAATATTCTCTGCAGTTGCATGATTGAGAACTGCTAGAGCAGGGTGGGCTGCTAGCTGTTCATCACCTTCTGATTTCATTACTGCTGTGAGTTACGTGCTCTACCAGAGTCGAACACTACAACTTCTATCGTGTCTTTGGGCTTATTTGCAATGTAACCATATGTGATGGACGACATTTTTAGTCAAGCTACAGCATTTTGATATATAATTGGTGCTTATTCTAACCAGAAGTCTTGAAGCAGGGGAAAATCTTTGGCTTTATATAACTATATAAATTCTGTGTGTGTGCACTGGTCTTGAGTCATTCTTGTATCACGTGCACTCTCCTTTTAAGAAAAATCAAAGTAGAGGTTGGCAATGATATTTCATTTTTATAATAATAAGGTAGATTTTGGTCTTTAAAAAGCGCTTGCACTGGGAAATTATTACTCATCCTCTGAAGGCTAATGAAAAAACCAAACCTTAAGACTATGAGAATGGTGTTCAGCATGTTTGTGACGTTTGAACTGCAGAAGGTTGCTAATGTTACAAAGAAAAGAGGGGAGTCTCTTTGATTAAACAGTGTTACTTTGAAGCAGTTTCTAATTGTGTCTCTTTGTGGTAGTCTGAAGTTAGTATTTATTGATCAGTTGCTAACATCTTGAGTTGTTAGTGTGTCACTGCCATTATTTGGCTGATTTGGTTATGATGCTCCTCATTAACCAGCTATTTACAGAATATGACAGAAATGTGTTTCAGTCCTTCATGTACACGTGGGCAAAGTGATTTTCAAATGGGCGTGTGCCTCGTGTCTGAACTGTAAGGTCAAACTGTCACTGAAGAGGAAGATACCCTGTATGTTCTTGGAATTGTTTGGTCTTTTGCTACGATTGAGATAAATGATTTTGTTCCCCTTGGTTTTGGAAACTGGAAAATAGGTACTCATGTTCCAAGTCATTCCCTGGTTGCAGGCAGTGAAGAGGGGGAGTAGGAAAGAGATGACTTTGACAGCTAATTCCTGGGAAAGCATCATGCTAACATAAACACTTGTCCTTTTATCCTTTTGGCTTCATTTGTTCCTCTAATGTGATTTTTCCTCCCTTCCTTTTATTTTACTCTTGACACCCATTCATCCAGAGCTGTATCTCACATGCTTTGGAATGCTCTGCAGGGGAGAAATACATTTCTCTGAATCAACAAATCCTAGCTTTCCAAAATCAAACCTATGTCATATATCTTGACCTGTATAGCTTCTGACATTGAACCATGCCTTTGTAATCTTTGCCTCTTTATATTTACGCTTCTGTGCTTTTTCCTGCCTACTTTTTCTAGCTCCTACTTTCGGCTGGTTTTATTCCTTTCTCTCTGACTTTTATCTTTCATATACTCCAAGTACATCACCACTTCTTCCTTTTATCACTTCAGTGTTCTTTTCATTTTCAAAGAGGTAAGCCAGAATTTGCTTAAAAGAAAAACAACAAACCATAAGCTTTCAAGCAGGTGAAGTATTTATAATTCCTGCCTCCCTCCCCTTCTGAAGGAAGAGAATGCAAATAACAAGCAGTTTTATTTCTGTAACTTGTCTATTAAATGTAACATGAATTATTGCAAGCACTTTTGGGTCCCACAAGGGATGCTGTGCTTGAGGTATTCTTAAAAATGATGCCTATTTTAAAATGCTCAAGGTGAGGCACCACAAATTACTTAATTTGTCTTCAAAATTTGGGTATGTTATTTTATCTTGGAAATATATTTCCTTACTCCAACCTTGTGATATTTAGCTGGGTTTTTTTTTTCTTGCAAATTTGGCTTTGTGTTGAACTTCCTTTTTTCCTTTGCCTTGCCCCATTACACAAACATACATTTTTTTTTTTTTTAAACTATTCAGTGCTTATGTAAAAGTAGCCGCATGAAAAGCTTGGAAAACAAATTCCTTTCCCCAGAGCAAAGATAGCATCTGTAACTGAAGGGCAGATTTCACCGCTGTACCTAGCCTGTCCAACCGCTGTATTTACGTATATGTAAAGTCCTTTATTGGTGCAATAAAGAGAGGCAAAACTAAGGCACTTCATACTCTCTGCTTTTATTCAGCTAGGTATACATACTCAAAAGAGAAAAGAACCCTTTATGGCTATGGTCATTTGGGGGTACTCTTTTTGTAGGTTACAGGAAAGCAAAATGGAGGCTGAACAACATATTTAACACAGTAGGATACGTAAAACAGACATCTTGTTGTTAAATGGCAGGTCTTGTACGGATGCACGAGCTTCATGAGTTCCAGAATGGTGGTAGATGAGCTTGGCTGCTTTGCTACTGTACTGTGAGTTAACGCTGCCCCGTCTGCCAGCTCCCTTCCTTCTTGGACCTTACTGCGCAGGTAGTAGGAAGGCACATGTCTGCACCTGAGCTGCTTCAGTTCAGGCAGGCAAATTAAACTTCCTGTAAAAGGTGGGTTTAAGTGAAGATGCCGACTGAATTGAATTGACTAAGGCACAGTCATGTTTTCTTTCAACTCAGTTGCTCTGGGAGAAGGTTGGAGCAGATGGTAAGGATGCTGGAAGGGCTGAAGCAGTGCAGCTCTTTTCTCTGTAAACGTGAGTCAGAGCCCTATCAATTCTGATACAATTTGACACTTGCACTGATTCAACAAACTGGATTTTTTTTTTTTTTGAGCCAGTTAAATCTTGATTTTTGTGAGCATTTGTGTAATTGCACTGTCTTTCGGAAGATGGATGTTGGAAAATTATTTAAACTGAGACTGTTCATGTGCATATGTGTGTACAAATCATTGCTTTCTATCTGCTCTTGCAGTTGCTGGCAACCTGCTCCATGCCTCCCACTTTGAAAACCAGTGTGACTGGAGGACATTCATGAGTCACGCTTTCTGATGCGGTGTAGATTGTTCAATATTGAACTTCTATAGCGCATGCTATGGCAAAGTGGTGTAACTTGCTGCTCACTGTGACAAACCTCTATGTGTAAACACTGATGTCAGTAAGCTGAGCATTTTCACTGTGGTATCAACAATCATCTTCATCTTATGGCAAATGTTTTCTGCACTTGCAAGAGGTGGATTCTTAGTGTGAGGTCGTATTCCAAGTAGGTGGGATGTTCTTCATCTTTTATCTTTCTTCCTCTGCTCTTAAGATGAGTAGGTTACTTGTGTCTTTTGATGACCATGTCCTTAAATTACGAGTTCCTTAGAAGGAAGTGCTACCAATCTGATTTCAGCTGTTAAAGGCTGCTATAAACTTGTAGGGCATTTCCTCCTGAAGATGTCAAAATGGATTTTAAAGCAAAAATCGTGGCATAACAACTAAAATGATTGTTCAACAGAGAACTGCATCCTTTTCTACATGGAAGGCAGTAGCCGCCTAATAATGCATGGTGGCGTAGGCGAATGCAGTGATGAGTAGGTGGTTTTTTTTCCTCCCAGTTTTGTTTAAAAAAAAAAAAATCTGTCATTAAAATTAAACCAGAGCAATATTTCTGTTTCTCATTTTGTCATGTTGTGCATCTGTGATAACTTAGTGAAAAAGACATAGAATACAGTAAGTCTAATCTTTAGGGTTTACTTTTTGTACTGAGTTTATATAGATATACTAAATGGTATGGCAAATTCCTAAGAGATGGTATGCGTTCCAACCAGATGTTGTTTATTCTTAGCACTTAAATTACTCTGAAAATGTTAACTGTCAGAATCAAATATCTTTCAGGTACAAAGTATATTTAATACTTTTTTCCTTGATAAGGGACTTTCCTTTCCTTGGTCACAAAAAAGTTTACTTAATTCATCTCTTCTAAGTTTCTCAGTGATCTGTGCAAGTATGTCTGCTGAAGTTTCTCCCTGGCTAAAAGGGGATAGTTTTGTACTACCCTATCTTAAAGTAGTGCTTCACTGAACAGGTACATCAGTTTAAACATTTAAACCTGTTTTGAATGAATTATATGATATAAATTGAAATCCTTTTATCCAGGAATGTACTAATAGCATTTGATATTAGGTCATGCACCTCTACTTTTCAAGGCTAGGTTTATTTATGTGGAAATGGATAATGATGTGGAAATGCTTCACTTCTCAGAGTAAAATTCTGTGAGGATAACAGAAGGATAACCTCTCTTGTTTTTGGAAGTTGTACCTTCTTTAGTTCCCCTGAAACTGCAGAGGCTTTTTATGGTTTTGTAACACTAACGCCTTTTCCAAAAGAAATGTTAAACAGCCTTTTTTTCCCCGAGGGTGGTTTTTTGGTTGGTGGGGGTTTTGGTTCTTTTTTGGTTGGTTGGGTTTTTTTTGTATTCAGCTTAGTTGATGGCCTTTATCTACTGTTTCATGGGGAAGACAAGTTTTTAACATAATTTTTGGTCTTTTAATTTACTCCTTTCTCAGCTATAGTTCTACTTATAATTCCACCTTTTCTTTGCAGAGGTGGAGGGAAATGAAAATAGGGAGTATAACGGTGTAAGAAGTGATGTTGGCTTCTCAGGTACTGTGTCCTCTCAGGACCTTGGGGAAATCACTATGTAGCTTTGGACCATTGATACACGTGCATCTTCAGAGTGAAATGTGAACGTTCGTGGTCTCCTTTGCCTGATGTCACCCTTGGAGAAAGAAGGGAAATTCCGTCACAGCCTGCTGGGGGGTGGTTTTCTGCTCTCATCATAGCTCAGCATGATTGTTGTAGACAGGTGTAAATTCTCACCTGGGATATTTGATATCCCTTCCAGAGTGGGGAAAAAAGGCAATTTCCAAAGTTTGGTTGAATAGAATAGAATAGACTATTTCAGTTGGAGGGACCTACAACGACCATCTAGTCCAACTGCCTGACCAATTCAGGGCTGACCAAAAGTTAAAGCCTGTTATTAAGGGCATTGTGAAAATGCCTCTTAAACACTGACAAGCTCGGGCCATTGACCGCCTCTCTAGGAAGCCTGTTCCAGTGTTTGCCCACCCTCTCGGTAAAGACATGCTTCCTGATGTCCAGTCTAAACCTCCCCTGGCGCAGCTTTGAACCATTCCCACATGTCCTATTGCTGGATACCAGGGAGAAGAGATCAGCACCTCCCTCTCCATGTCCCCTCCTCAGGAAGCTGTAGAGAGCAATGATGTCGCCCCCCAGCCTCCTTTTCTTCAAACTAGACAAGCCCAAAGTCCTTAGCTGCTCCTCATAGGACATATTCAAGGACCTTCACATCCTTCTTAAATTGTGGGGCACAGAACTGCACACAGCACTCGAGGTGGGGCCTCAACAATGCTGAATACAGTGGGATAATCACCTCTTTTGACCGGCTGGTTATACTGTGTTTGGTGCACCTGAGGATGTGGTTTGTCCTCTTGGCTGCCAGGGCACCCCTGCACTTGACCAGCACCCCCAGATCCCTTTCTGCAGGGCTGTTATCCAGCCACTCCTCTCTCAATCTATACTTGTGCCTGGCGTTACTCTGTCCTAGGTGCAGAATCCAGTTTTTCTTACCTATATAAATATCTTCAAATATTGACAAATGCTGATGGATAATACTTCTGTACATCTTCAGCTTCCAGACTGTGAGGTTAGACTTGTAGTTTTGTGACAGTTGTTTGATAAATTCTATCTGAATTAATCACTCAAAAGTTTGAGGTTTCTGTTGTTGACATAATCTGTATAGTATGCCTGTTTTGTTTTGTCCTTCCCTGAGTAGGTACTGTTGCCCCTTTATCTGAATGGATGTGTGCCAAAGGTATAAAATGTATCTTCTGGAGACTAGTATAGGGAGAGTCATGTTAAATAGATTTACACTATTGAAAAACTAATTTCTATTACTTCTTCTTGGAAGACTGGCATTGCCATGTGACTTTCTCTGGGACCCTTCTCACATCAACCCTGCAGAAATTTTCATACCTTGTTTGAAGGAAAGGTGATTCTCTTCAGATGTTTTCACAAGTCAGTTTCTCAGGCATCATGTTATGTGTTTAGGTTCATGTAAAGTGTTATTTTTACTCATGTTTATATTTGGACTAATGATGCAAAGAATACCTTTGTTACTACATGATTTATTTTCTGTCATAGCTGTGTTGCATTATTATTTTGTAAATGGCATTTCATACAAAACAAAATATATCAGTGTTTAGCTACCCTCTTACCCTCTGGATGACTGAGAAATTATCTTCCTGTAGAATGAAAAGAGAAAATATTAGTCTGTGCAGAACTTGAACCAAACTGTTCTGTTCAATCTCTTTTTTTTTTTTTTTGGCTTATTTGTAGATTCAGTAGAAACTGAAATGCTGAAATTTGAACTGGACACTAAAATATAAATTCTCTTTTAACAACTAAGTTATACCTTTTAAGTAGTTAGAAACAACAACAAAACAAAACCTTTTATACTGCCTTTCTAATGGAAAGGGTCTCTCCATTCTAGTGCAGCATTAAACTGTTAGTTGTAACATTAAAATGTGAACTAATTAATGAGGAAGTGAAGATGACTGCAGAAGAGGAGAAAGCTGAGAATATTTTTAACTTTCTAAGCTGCATGATTGTTTCAAAATAGCCCAGTCAAAAAACCTACTGGCTTAAAATACTGAGACATTTTGAAAAATTGCTTAAAATATAACAACTCTATCTAGGAAACTTTTGTTATCGTGATTGATGATCCTTCTAAGTGAGGCTGTAGTAGCTGATGATCACTTAAGTTCCAGGCATCCAGTAAAGGTTTGTACGTGTCAATGCTGCTCGTCTTTCATTTGGCAAAGCTGATGGAAAAGGGGAAAAATCCCCTGAAGTCAGCTGGAACTACCAAAGTTTGTTAAACTTCATATAATTACAGCCCGTTTTTTTTTGAACTTAATACAAAAACTGTAAAGTGGTTAAACTTTTTCAAACTAAAGAAAGACTAAAATCAAGAAATCAAGATGAAGTCTGTGTAATAGCCAAAAATAAAATTCTGTTCATATTTCTCACATTGCAGAAGTATTAAATGTTAGTAACGTAAAACGTACTTAGGGAAGGAGGCTGAAGCGTTTTGGAGTCTCAGTTTTGTGTATCATACCCCCTGTCCCTTACCCTGTTGTACGTGTTCATATTTGAACTCCTGTTCGTACTGCAGTTACTAGGCTAAGGGGGCTTTGTACTTGCAAAGCCCAACCATGGGCTTTCTCCAGTGTGTGTTAGTGGCGATCTTACCCAGTTGCATTCCAGAACTTTAACTACTAAGTTGATAGTGTGCTGTAATACTATATGATTATTCAGCTTCTGTATCCCTGATCACTTCTTTTCCATCAGTGTCCGTAGGGTTTATTCACGTTATTGTGAATGGTGGCTAATGAGGTCTTACATAATGAGCTTGGCTAATGAGATCACAGCTGTTTTTGTTTTGTTTTTCCACTCCTGCCATCCCCTTAAGTTGCTTACTGCAATAAATTCTGGCAGCGTGCGTTTATTGTGGTGAGTATGCAGTCAGTTCAGCTTCTTCTTTAAATTTTACTCTTATTTAAAAAAAAAAAATTACAAAACAGAGATGAAATAGAATACTGAGAATTAAATTGAAAACTGAGAACCTGAACTCAGAAGTTAAGATGTACACAAAATCTGCAGTTTGTGAATTTCATGTTAAAGTTTAAGTGCAAGATAACACTGTTACATTGTCTGCATTGAGTGAATGTATGAAATAACTTTGTGGTGTTTAGTATATGTTTCTTATACACATGATCAATATATACTAGTTCTTAAGAGCATTCTTATATATATACTAGATATACTAGAATTTGTTGTTATTTTAGCATAAACACTCAGTATATTACTAGAAGTTATGAATATAGATTAAAAAACATTGGCAGGGATCAGAAGCTGTTTCCCCTGCTAGGAACAGGAGTACTAATACAAAACTTTTGTTTCTGATTGTGATACATTTTGTGTACCCTCTTTTTTGAGCTGTCTGGATATCAGGAAATTGCAGTCCTGGTCTTGCATGTTCTGTACGCTCGTTAGATATCCCACTGGTTATGAATGCCATGTTTCAGAGTACAACGGTCAGACCAGCCTGTACTTAAATTTTGCTGGCATGCTTGTTTGTGCTCATGGTGTGGGTTTTCATGGCACAACTGTCCATGCATGTTCCTTATTGGCAAAAAGGGCTTTCTAGTGTTGAATTAGAACGTGGAAGAGTTATAATTTTTCCTCATTTGGAACTATGTAAAGCAGTTAAAAGCACTAAGAAGAAAAGTAAAAGCTAGGACAGCGGTGACTTCTCTCTCATCAGTATTGCAACTCTAAAACTTGCTTCTTGTGAATGTGGTTGCTTTAGAGCTGAAGCCCTTAATGCTTCTGTATAGTGAAAAAATACAACCTTTAAGATAGTTTTATCATTCAACATGATTTGAACTCTTTCCAGGGCTGGAGAGGCATCGGGTGTGGAAACAGCCAAGTAAACTTTGTCGTTAGTCTGAGTAGACTGGTACATGAAATGTGTTGTATGGTGTGATATAAAAGATTGGAGTGCACTGTGTAAAGAGCATAGTCGCTTCTGGTTTGCCTTGGTGAATTAGCCTGGAGAAGAGAAGGCTCGGGGGGGATCTTACTAAAGTAAGTGCCTGACTGGGGAGGGGGAGTAAAAAAGAAGGAGCCCTCAGTGGTGCCCAATGACAGGACAAGACGCAATGGACACAAAATGAAATACCATTTCAATGTAAGAAAGAAGCTGGGGGTTTTTGTTTGTTTGTTTGTTTGCCTGTTTGGTTTGGGGTTTTTTGCTGTGAGGATGATCGAACACTGGCACAGGTTGCCCAGAGAGGCTATGGACATACTGAAAACCAACCAGAGGTAGACCTGAGCAGCGTCCTTTAGCTGACCCTGCTTTGAGCTGGGGGGTTGGACTTGGTGATCTCCAGAGGTCCAATCCCACCTCAGCCATTCTGTGTTATCTGTGAAAATCTGAGAACTTCTTCCCATAAGACAGCAAAAGGTACATCTAGTGAGATAATTTTAATCTTGTTTTAATGACCCATTTATTACATGCGTATTTCACGAGAACTTCGGTTTTATTTAGTCTTAGGATCTGAACCTAAAGTCTCAGTCCAACAAAACTTAGAAATTTGCTAGTGAAATATCCATAGCTGTTCTTTTTGTCCCCTCTTCTCTTTTCTTACCTTTGAATATGGCTTTCTCAGTTCAAAGTGCATTTTCGAAGGCTGCTTTCTTTCACTTATCTGCTGTTCCTCACCAAGCTTTGCCCTCTACTCTCCATCTGGCTTTTGCTGAATTATAGTTAGCATTTTCTTTTCTTATCATGTAAACAACAGCATTAAGTTTAAATAAAATCAATTTCATCCAGAAGAATGTCTCTGTATGGGGTTGTTCCAGTAGTGTGTTATGTTCATCAGTTTGTCCGTGTCTCACTTAAATTTTGTGAACTTTTCTTTCCTTCCATCTAATCTTCCTAGTCACTTGTTCACTTTTAATAGACTAAGAGCACTGTTGCTGTAGAAGGGGTGGGGAGGCAGTAAAGACGAAGTTGAAAGACAGTTTTCCCCTTTCTGTAGTCATAAGGGATGAGAGTACAATTTTTTCCCCGTGATCTACATTGTGTTTGCCTGTATCATTGTGCAGATATGTCAAATCATGGGGTCTGTCTCCCAGTGCTTGAGCCAGGTCAAAAAGTTGCTTGGATCCTGCAGGTTCAGCTTCCTCCTTGAGCCTGCTACTTGACAATACTAGCTTCAGATCAACTCTTATACCTTAATAGATAGCACGTTCCAGCTTCTGGACTCCTAGACATACAGAATTAAATGGTTTGTCTCAAAAGCCGCTAAAGCTGGATTTGTTATCTTTGGAGAAGGAAAAATACCCTAAATATGTCAGATTAATCCAAACTCCATTTAAACATTGGTTTGCTTTAAAAAAAAAAACACATAAATAATTCCAGTAGGGCAGGTGTCCAGTTCTGGATTACAAATTGAAAATAAAATTATAAGAGGAGAAAGCTTAAATGAAACAGAGCATATTTTATTTGAGCGAAATATATCTGAATCTCTGTCCTATAGTAGCTATCACTGCTAAGTTTCTCTGAGGCTGGTGGAAGCCAAAGGGGCATTTCCCCATACCACATACTCAAAGCACTGTTTTTCTGAGTGAACTTCATGCCTGTAGACCTACCTGCCTGCTTTTTCTGAGGGGACAAGTTGGATTCTTACTGCTCATGAATTCAAACAAAACTTTAGAGTATTTCATAGGAGCATCCCAGTTTCCTTTCTGTTTAGCAGGCTCAGTTGCAGCGAGACGAATCTGATGGTCGTAGGCTGCTGAAAAGGATGTACCCCCCTCTTAGGGGTTGGACTAGATGACCTTGAAAGGTGCCTTCCAACCCAAACTATTCTATGATTCCCTTCTCCCAGGCCTCAGATGTTACTTCTTTTGACTGGCTCTGCTTTTTTCCCCACCTAATGGTGAACCACTTCAGGGAGTTCCCTTCCTGCAGAAAGCTTATCCTTCCCTTCTGCCCACAGAAAGAAAAACTTTCTGCTGCTTTAGATCCCTGAGCTTAATCCCTGAAAATTCAGAAAAATGTTATTACTAGTGCAAGGGAGGAAGTGGGGAAGTGAGAGCGAGGAGATTGTCAGATCATCTTAGCTATGATTCTAAATTGTATCCCAGCTTGAGGAAACTTGTTATGTTGTCTTGGTTCATTGTATGGCATCTGTGAGGGCACAAACAGAACATCTTTATGCTTACCTGAATTACTATTTAGTTGTTTAATGAGAAACTACAGAGTTCTGACTTCTTAAACACATTTTATTTCTGAAGTAACTGGATTGTAGTTTACAGAACTTGAACTGCAGCATCTTTCAAATAACGCATTATTAAGTGCTCCTTACTTGTTCATGCCTTTTTTTCTGTAATTTTTTTTTTTTTTAAAAGACACTATACCCAATTCTGTAAGACAACACAGGGGCAGTAACTGAAGCAATTCTTTCCCGCATCCTTGTCTGTGTACTGTTCGCCATATCCAGACTGCAGAGCCAATGTTTTGTATTGCATTTGATAGCAGAGCCTATGGAAAAGCTGCATGAATGCTTCTTCACCTTAGTCTGTGTAAAAACAGCTGAGTTAGCTCAAAATATGCTAAACTGAACCAGGAAAGGAGTATTCTCAATCCTTGCCATTTCTTCCATGCTTCAGCTGAGATAGCAAACAACCCAGGGAAATTGCCTGTTTCTTCACAGTCCCATTCAGCTGCCTACTTGGGTGTTTTTTTGTTTTGTTGGTTTGTTTGGTATTGTAAGTGTTGAAAGTTTCAGCTTAGGAGGATGAAGGAAGAATGATAAAGCAGTTAATGGAAAATTGAACAGCCTGCATGCAAAAGGCAGTTGGAGTGGATGTCTCTATTCACAGTGCGATAAAAGAATTGGCCTTTAAAACGATTTTGTTAAATAAGACACGTAAAGCTAATCAGAGCAGAAGGAATTGTCTGTAGAGCAGAAGACAGGGAAGAAGTTTTGGACTGAAATCTGACAGAGATGAATCTAATTCAATATAAGATCTTGAAAGGATAATCATTCTTCTTTTACAAGACACTAAGCTCAGAAGGCTCTCTTCTCTTTACCTTGAGCTGTGGAGGCTCTGAGACTTCTCATCACTGATGTGAGTGTTCATCTTCAGAGTAAAATATGTATGTTTTTTTTTTTTCCTCTAATGTAATGAACCCCAGACCTTTTTAGGATCAGGCTGCACTGTGCACTGTTTTTTAATGCTAGTCCCTGGCAGCCGGAAACTCATTTCCAGTACTTGAATATATCAAAAGAGTGTGCTGGGGTCAGAAGGACATTGCAGAGGAAAGTGTATAAAGATTGGGTGGGATAAAATAATTTTGCTTTTTTACTCAGCTGATACTCCAGAGGAGTTTGGGAAACAGGCAACTGGTTATGAATGTGAAAATCAAAACAGTCTAATATGAGAAAAACAACTGACATGCTTGGACCCCAGTAAGTGAAACTGTTGTGGGCTGACATCCAGCTCAATTGAAAGGTAAACATGCCCTTCCCAATGCACATACCTTTCTATTATTGCATCCTACAAAACTTTAACCAACAGTTACAGTTGCTAAATGATAAGTCTGGAGGTGCAGTATTACCCAATGGTTGACTGTTCTTGGCAAAAGTAAGTTTATTTTCTGTTCTGAAACTTTTTTTTAAACAGTTGTTGGCACTAGCCCTTGCTGTTGCAACAAAGAAATGGCATTTGTGAAAGGGGAACATCGGTTTGTTGCTTCTTAGTTCAATATAAAAGAAGTGACATTTGTTGCAAAGGTAGTTCACTGTTATTGAAGTAACACTGTCACTGAAATAAGCTTTTAATTTGAGCTTTATTATAAGTATTCTTTCTGACTGCAAAATAAAGGTCAAAGATTTAGGGAGCATGCAACTTGTCACTGAAGTTGATCCCTATAGATAAGAGTTGCATAGTTATGTTATTCATCCAGACTGAGTGCATCCCTAGGCCAGCTATGCTTGCCTTCATATCCTGAATGACGAAAAGACTGACGATTTCAGAAGATTGTTCAATGCATGCAGAAAAATTGGGGGGGGGAATAGAGAGTGGGGAAGAACTGCATATCTGCTGTAGTATTTGCTTCTGGAAATTAATTTCAGTTACTTGAGGGACAGTTGTTTTGTGTCCATATTTAGTTAGTACCTATAAGTAACCCAGTAATAACTTTTGATATACATGCTGGATTTTTCAGTTATTGTATCCAGTACTTTGACAGAGTTGGACTGCACAGCAAGATAGTTGAGTTACACTGCACTCTAAGTTGCTTATGCATATTGTGTCCTACCAACATCTCTCTCGCTTCAGAGGCTGAAAGTGAAAAATAAACATGAAAAATAGTTGTGAATAGATATGAGATGTTGAAGTGGCTCACGGAGATACACTGGCAGTCCCAGTTAATCAGCGCAGAATTAAGAACTCTGGGAATGACAGCATAGTGCATAGATCTTCGTTATTCGACTCCTTTTGGAGTTTGGTTATTTATAGATTTGTTTTAAGAGCAGGTCAGAAGAGAGAGCTGTTAAGGATGGTAATACCAGTAGTGCTTTAAGGTTTCAAAATCTTTTTGTGTTTTTTTTCAGCCCAGAAATACCTTTCCCTTTTCTTACTATTCCTGATTTCTCTTGTGCTAATCTTTCATGACGGGAAAGCTCTGTGGCTCTGGCCAAAGCTGTTCTTTTTCTTACTTCCAGTGCCATGATGGTGAGGAAAAGACCCAGGAGACAGGCTTGCAGGTTACATATAGAAGAGATAGTGGGTTATTCTGAATCTTTGTTACACAGAGGCAGGAGTCTGCAAGTGTGATGGTCTCTCAAAGATGTATGTTGTATTGTCTTCATAAAAGTCCAGTACCGACATCTGCCCAAGCTTGAGTCTTTTGTGCGTGCTAAGAACTTGATTTTTATCAAGTAAAATCTCTGAAACCTGCGCCTATGCTGGGCATGCCTCTCTGAGGGCATGGCAGAACTCCTTCACTGAAATTACAGTTTTGTGCAATGCCAGCCTACTCAGGAGTTTGGTAGCACAACTGTTTTTGGGAGCTAAGCTCTGCTCTGTGGGGCTGCTTTCACTTGTGGCTACAGGCAGCATAAACGAAGAAACAGTGAAACTGCTTCATTCACCACACTTCCAGTTTCTGCAATCCTCAGTTCTGTGTATTATTATTACACAAAAGTCATCTTCACTTAAATGCCGGTTCATCTCCAGAAGAGTCCCACCCACAGCTTTAGGTGAAGCAGGGCTCCTCAGGGAGTGGGGGGCTTGAAACTAAAAGGTCTGTCATAAGGCATATGACAGGGGAAGGAGAGCCTGGCAGAAGGGTGTCAAATTTAATTTCTACAGGCATGCTGGCATTTTATTTCATTTTGGCAGTCTAAGCGTAGCAATCTTGCAGTTTGTTTTAGCATAGTTTTTCTGTGTGTAATTATTAGACCAATAAGTTCCCAACGACGCACTATTTCTGTTCTTTTCCACACACTCCCTCCCAAATCAATGTCTCCCCTTCTCTCCTCTTTCCAAATACATTGTACGTGCTTGCTCCTTACCATTGTGTTCTGTGGACTGTTGTTTCTTCCTTCAGCACTTTTCAGAGAGCCATAAGGGGCAGCACTGCCTTTTTCTTCTGCTCAAGACAGCTTTTGAACTTGTTGCGGGGATGGGAGAGGTAAAGGCAAGGGGCTTCATTCATTTTTGTAGTGGTATTGTAGTCTTGCCCTATTTTCTTCTCATTTCCGCAAGTCTTGCAGATAAGTCTCTTAAAGATGCCTTTGTTTTTCTATGCTCCTCTAATTGAGGAGGGAAGCACTATAGATAGTGAGAGTACTAGAAAAGAAGAGGTGCTGTGCTGTGCGCTTTTACAGAAAGAGGCATTTGGCTGTTCAGGTGGCACGTGTTTACTTGTTACCTTTCACAGTGCTCACAGTGTGGGTGACTGGACGAAACTGGGGAAGTTTTGGAGATGCTCTTTGCAGGCAACAAAGTACAACCGGGAATGAGTACAATTGGACAGCCCAGGCCTTGACAGAAATATTTCTGCATGGGGGGACTACTGCTCTGCTATATAAAACAAGGTGGCTTGCTACATAATCTGTCTTTAACATGGTGCATAATATGTTGTACAGAATACTTGGCTAAGTGGGTCTAAATGTTGCTTGTATAGGAGTTGCTATAAGAAAAAACCACTTTGTAACCCTAAATACTCATTTTGCTTTTCAGTTAGAGTTCTAAGCAGGTTGCGTAAGGGGAACTATTTGATTTAAGTACATGTCAATAGTCAAACTTGTGGAATAGCACAGTGACCGGTGAAACTGCCTGGGTCTTGGTGAAATGGAAATTCACAGCAAATTTAGGCTGGCGGTGATTTAGAGTCCATGGTGTAATAGTGTTTAATGCAGACAACTTTCATTTTGTGAACATTTTATACATGGGCTTTCTTTACATTTGCAAAAGAACAATCTTTTATTGCTTAAGGCACTACTCTTTAAAATGTAATGTGCTGCAGATAGTTTGGTAATTAAGCATACCGGCCCTAGATTGACTGTTTTTATTTTTTGTATTGTAGAGCTTCAGAATGTACTTTATTTTTTATAATTACTTCCAACTTAATTTTTGTGTTCTAATTCTGACTGACAATCAGCTTTCACTTTTGCTTTTTATATGTTAGCATTGAATATTAGATATTTTTTGCTTTGAAGGTGCAGGAAACTTATAGTTGCTTCAGCTTTGGTCATACATTATAGTTCTAAATTTATTTTCAGTTTGTAAGATGACTTCACCTTCTGATAGCTGTGTTGACTGAAGTGGAGTAAAGTTCATTTGCTGGTGAGAGAAACTGAGAGGATCAGCTTGGTTCGCCAGTGACAGTATTGGTCTAGTATGTGTGAAAAAAGTATAAATAACTCAAAGTAGTGTTTAACTGTATGTGGTAGTTATAAAAGGGCCAGGTGTTGATCAGACTACAGGCAACTCAGAGGTCTGTGCATGTGTGTGACAGATACGGTGGGTGATAATTTTTGCTTCAGTACAGATTTTCCTCAGCTGTGTTGATCAGTGGGCACAAAAACTAGTTAACACCAAACAGCTGGCAGGATGGAGCAGCAAAACTACTTTTGCTTTGGTGTTTGTTATTATTTATTATTACATTATTACACTATGGCTTGGGGTAGGTTTTTTTGCAATAAGATTGGCACCGGCTGCTTCCTCAGCTAGTTATCAAGGCTCCCTTCCATCTCAAGTTTATTTTTCTTGCACAAAGCCTGGGAAAAAAGATGAAACTTGTTCTGAAGGTCGCGGTGTCCAGCCGTCTTTCTGAGCAATGGGAGTGAAAGCATTTCAGAACTACTGACCCTTCATGTATAATATTGTGCCACTGGCTGCCCTCATTTGAAGCAAGGACCCTCAGGACACTGGGGGGATTTCAGCAGCTGTGGAAATGAATGAGGAGGGTGTCCTCCTAAGGTAGCTGAATGCAACCTGCTCTTATTCTGCCAGGTTCCACTGGAATTTTCTTTAAGCAAAAAATCATCCACAAACAAAACTTTTTCTTTATTTGATGAAAAGAGTTTTAAAGGGACTGTTTTATTCTTATGGTAAGACATTAATTAAATTTTAGTACTATTTGTGACTGACTTTGAGATGGGAGGCTTCCAGGAGAGCTTGAATCCAGTCATCTGCATCTGTTTCTTTTGATCTCATGTTAAGTTTGTGAACACAACTATGTCACTAGTTTAATAAAGGTATACCTGTAGAGTGGAATTTGACACATGGCGGAATCTTTCCAAAGGAGAAAATGGCCACTGGCAGATGCAGCCCTGGTAGTATATTTACTTTTTTTTTTCCCCCTTCTTTTTGGCTGGGGGCAAACTTACTACATCCTTTCCTAAGAAGTATGACATGTAGTTGTATTCTAGAAATGTGGTTTGTAGCACAATTCATACTATGAATTGAAGGCCAGCTCTAAGGCCTTGTTTATTACAGCCAAAAATATCTTTTGGAATGCACTGTATTTTAAGATGGTATCTTCCCAACTTTTTTCTTCAGGCTTTTTTTTTTTCACATGCTCATGCTTTAAATTATTCTTCAGAAACTCTGTTTTCAGTTTGTACTCCACTAGTAGGACTAACCTAGTCAAATGAAACTCCTCAGAATAGTACATTTCTCCTTGCAGCATTGCTTGGTTAGGTGCTGGATAGCAATTCAACAAGTTATCTGTGCTGTGCAAAACAACAATAAAAAAATCTGTAAAGAGAAATCTGTTGGGAACAAGTGGACTTCTCTTTCAGTGGCACTGAACTATGACAAATACAGCATTAAGAATCCATGCAGAGACCAGATTAGATGAGATCAGATTATTCTTTTCAGACTTGAATGCTGATTTCTATGAAGTGAAATGTTAACATGTTTGGAAGAGATCACAGGCAATGCTTATGATGTGTACAAAAAAAATTTGTTAAGTGCTGTTAGTGTTAGTGTAAACTGTTACTGTAGATCAGAACTGGCATGTGTTTAATTACTTGAACATGTGTGTTTTTTCTGTTGTTTTTACTGGAGAACTCTGCTTCCTTCCTTATAGTCCTGATTGTGCTTGGGGTGATGTATAAGGGCAATGTAAAGAAAGATGCTGTCTTCCCTTGGGTATTGCTTTCCTAACAATATATGTTAGGTTGTTAAATTGAGAAATGTCTTGAATCTTTTTTATTTCAATTTTCTGAACTTTTTCCCTTTTATTTCTCTCAAAATTAGAGAACCTATCTGTGAAACTAGCAGTTTCTTCATCACGAGAATTTCTTCTTTCTCTTCCCCTTCCCTCTCACCACCCCAGGTGCCTTAAAAAAGGTTGGGATTTCTTTTACCCGGAGAGGATGATGCTGAGAGAGTTATGGTGATTGCCTTTGGATATGTAGAAGGATGATAATAAATGCTTCTCCACATTGTTTGGGATGTGGCAGGAAGTTCCGACTTTAAGTTGCAGCAGGAAGTATTCAGGTTAGAGGTTAGTAGACATTAGGGGAAAAGAACCCTTTCCAAGCATAAAGATGGATAAGGACTGAAATAAATTTCCTAGGAAGATTGTGGAATTGTCATCATTAGAAGTTTTTTGCAAAGTAGGCTAGACAAAGCTTTATCTGAAGTGTTTCATGTGTAGCTGGTCTTTTCTTGGAGAAGGGTAACTTCCAAAGATGGTTCCACTACCATAATTCAGGAATATATCTGTGAAATGCTAGAAGGATATTAGTTGAAACTGCTATTTTTCTTGTCTTTATTAATAATACAACACTATCGGGGATGGGGAGAGGAAGGAGTGTACTGTGTATGTAGAGGTGATATTAGAAAGGACTTTTGAACTTCCAAAAAGGGGAGGGCTATTTGTGACTCATATAAAAGAGTTTTAAAAGGAACCTACAATCTAGAGTTTAGAGTTATCATAGTAGACTATTAATGTGGGAAGAAATCAATCTAAATATTTACTGACGTCTTAGGAAAGGTAATTAATGAAGTATGACATGAAAAATTTAGTGGGTTACCAAATTGACCAGATGGTGTTTTCCAGTCCTACAGCATACAAGAAAAAAAATAAATCTAATTTTATTATAAAGCATGTTCTTTTTGTGTGTTCATATTAATCAGCTAGTTATAAATGTGTTTTCTTGTTAGTAGGAAAAATCATACTCCACTAGTAAACATACAGTTTGCTTATTGCCTACTAAGGCAATTAATCAGTCCATCTCCTGCAAAGTCAGAGGGCTCTTTGGAAACAAATAGTACCGTACATCTGGGCATCATTTTTTCAGATGATGTCACCTATGATATGTATCTCGTTGTAATAGGGAAGAGTTGGGCCCCTTTATTCCCCCTTGAAGAAAAATGGCAGATGGGAACAGCTTGCTGATGCCCACAGTTTCTTTGATGGCTAGAAGTAGATTGGACCAAGTAATCAGGAGCGGTGTTTAGCTCCTGCCTACCTGATTGCTCGGATAGTGTATGTATAGTTTCTAGGAATCCCTGGAGTTATAGTATGTACACTTAACAACTGTCTTGATTTATACCATGGAAAGGGCTATTGCCTGCAGCCATCTTCTGCCACTGGAGAAGCTTATACGGTCACCTTATTAGAAATGGTGTGCTCCAGCATCTTAAATATATTAAACTAACATCAAAGGTGTAGGATGCGAAACTTGCAAAACTTTCAAAGCACTTACATGTTTTATGTGATACATTGAGCTCTAAATATGTGAATTTCTAAATTACAGTATGTATTATGACTTTCCAGTGAGTATCGGTACCATTGGTGAGAGATATATTAAAAATTAATAGTGTGTGAAAACACGAACGTTTGTTTTGGCCTACATAAAATAAATACTCATGGAATCCATTCTTACTGTTTGCATTACTAAACATCTGAATTTTAATGAACTAGTACTTACGATTTTTTTAACACGTCTAAGCAGGTTTACCTGTCCAGTATTAGCCTTGGAACTGGAATGAAAAATGAAAACCCCAATTTAACAAGGTAACTTTGAGATGGACAAAGACAAGCAATGAAAGCATCGGGAAACTGTGGGGGTGAAAAGCGGCACGGACTCCGGCAGACACGGCAACCAAAGACCTTTATTGCTTTTTGTTAGCATCTTTTATAGCAAGCAGAAGTGTACACGCGCTACCTGCAGCTTGCAGATAGGTTATAGCCTTGTGTTCACGCGCATCTATGCTCTAGCAGATTGGCCCGTTCTTCCTGATCATGCAAAATGCCTTCATGGTCTTTATCTTGTTTTTCTCCTTCCAGCTGCACATTCCTTTCTCCGTTGTTTTCTGCTTAAGTGCCTTGTCATGCCAGGTGGTACAGTGTTTGCTCATTAAAATCAAACTCAGGAATGTCCGTTAGTGAGATTCCCATCCCCACAGGGAAACAAATTGCCAGAATGGTCCTGAATTGACTGGAAGGACAATAGATTGGTCCACAATGGCAAGTGGAGGGGCTTTTGCTTCTCTCAAACTGTTGAAGTATATCTGGGACAAGTTGTCAGAGTTTTTATGGGAAATAACCTCTTAAATTGGTGTGGGAGCAATGTGACAGCAAGAGAACGCTTCTGGGTCTTGTGGCATGGCTGTAATTACTAGGCTTAATCTGAGTGTTCTAATAAGTAATTTGAATAGTTAACAACCTCCTCTGGACCTGTTGTTTTGCAGATCTTTGAGATGTCATTTGCCTGCTGTAGCTAGGTGTTCTCACTCACTACTGTTGATAGTCTCTTCAGTGCTTAATAAGCAAACGGCTAACTTGCTCTATTTGATTAGAGTTAACTTGTAAGTTATTTACCAACATGTGGAATCTTGCCCTCCTGCCACTCAGCCTTTGTTAGCAAAGGAGAAAGCTGTGCTTAGTTTCAGAATATATCGCAAATAAGCTAGTTCATACAGGCCAGGCTTGACCGTGAGTTTTAATCCTTTATGAAGAGCATCATGTTAGTAACCATCTCAACTGGAGTGGTAGTGGAGTTTCAGCTCCTAGATCTCTATCTCTGTGACCCCAGCTGTGGTGGTTCATTACAAAGGTGAGAGAAGAGGTCTCTTTGGATGAGCGGATACCAAACTATTTTAGTCTGTATGTGCTTTTATTGCTTTGTGGCTGTAATGTAGAGTTTTATGTTATGCCAAAAGAATAATATTTAATGTTAAAGGAACTATATGGGAATTGTGGGGAACAGAAGTTTCAAACTGTAAAGCTTTCATAGTTGAATGTTAAAAATCTGTGGGATAGGAATGGATCATAACTGCCTGGTATCATATTCCCGCTCTGTGCTAACACACTAATTGTGCTTCTGCTTGAGTAGGGAAAAAGGCTAGCTGTAGATTGTACGTTCAAATA